>NC_057803.1:185148283-185333745 GCF_018294505.1 Triticum aestivum | reverse complement strand
GTTCCCGGGCTGGGCTCCCCGGCTTATAAAGCCTGGACGAGCCTAGTATCCGGGTCGGACACGGCCCGTAGGTCGGTTGCGTTTTTTTAATTATTCCATGCAGAAAAACAAATAAAAGAAATACTAAACAGACTCCAAAAATCCCGAAATAAAATTTCCCCAGCTTCTAAAATGAAGCCGCACAAGGTGAACATTTATTTGGGGCCTAAATGCGATTTTGAAAAACACGCATTTTTCCTAAATTCAAATAAAATAACAAAAAACTCTGAAATAAAATCTTATTTGATTTTATTATTAAATCCTCAATATTTCTTTATTTTGGGAAAGTTATTTTATTCCCTCTCTCATATTTTTGTAATAGAAATAATTGATGATAAAATAATTAAAATCAAATGATCCTATTCTCAAAATTTGAAAAAACTCAAATATGAAAATAACAAAATCCCCAACCCTCTCCGTGGGTCCTTGAGTTGCGTAGAATTTCTAGGATCAAAGCCAAAAGAAAATAAATTATGATATGCAATGATGATCTAATGCATAACATTCCAAATTGAAAATTTGGGATGTTACAAGTAATATTCAGGGATTGTTTTCACACACACAAAAAGGTTCGGTGGATGTCCTTTGAGCGCGACACGGTGACACACCGTTCGATCGACCACGCGGCCGCGGTTCACTTGCTTGCATAGGATTTCGTATCGTGGTTGTGGTAACTAATATAAGCGTTGCCTTAGTCTAATGTTTACGTGTACTGGTACGGTTTTCTTTTAAGTTTGACCAACCCTATATAAAACTAAACTAAGCTCCCATACGCACACTCATCAATATGTCGCCGCCACCGTTGCGCATGCCGGCGCCTGCCTGCTCCGGCCAACAATTTCTCGCCCATCACCGCTGTGTCGCCGCCATCCCTGTGCCATGAAGCCGAAGGCTCGCTCGCTCACGTCATCTGCAGTCCCTCCTCACGATGCCGCCACGCTGCCAAGCACGCGAGCAGCTGGTGGAGCCGCGTCTATGCACGCATCGTACGAAGAGGAGGACGAGCGCGTGCTCCAGCACACGGCAAGGAGGAACTAGCGTGTCATTGTCGTCACGCCCGTGCGGAGGAGGTGTGCATGGTGGCTGTCACGGCGGAAGGAGGTCGCGCCCGCACCGAGCCCGCAAACCAGGTGCGGACACGGAATCTACCTTCGAGACCTTGAATGCCATGTGGATCTTGCAATCTGAAGGAACAATTTGGGTCAGTCGACTCTTGTGAGCCGTTGGATGCAACATGGATGGCTAGAAGGGCTTCTTCAACCACCGAAACTTATGCATTGTTCATCTTTTCAGCCCGCCACACGCCTAACTGACTGCCGCCGCCGCCCCGCCCTCCCCTGAACCGCTTGCCACCGCCATGCTCCACCCCACCCATGCCATCCATTTAACCCTGGGCATGATCCATTTTTTCTGGCGAACTGCATTCCACACCCAACACTCATAAGATAGATCATGGGCACCCTGCCACCCTAATATAGATACTTGGGTAGCTTCTCTGCCGTCTTCTTCCTTCGCTCCGTCGAACTTCTTTCACCCTGCCACCCCAATTATACTACTAGTACGAACATATTAAGTACAATAGGAACATGAAGATATGAGCAGTAGTACCAACTGCAAGAAGAATAGTAGTAAGACATACTAGTACTTGTACTACTGTACATACTAAAGAGTTCAAATAATGAGAAAGAACATAAAGTTCAAATAACGAGAAAGAACATAAACATAGTTCTGCTGGGGGCTCAGCACAACACACCCCTGAAATAAATCTAAGCAACTAGTCCGCTTGAGACTGTAGTAGAACCAGCACGAGCAACGACACTGCCACCTTACTCGGAGTCCGAGTCCGCTTCCTCGACTTCGTCCTCGTCCCTCTTCCTCTTCCTCTTCACCGCCGCTTCTTTGCTTGAAGCAGACACTGGCTTTGCTTATTCATCCAACCCTTGTAGATATTTAAACAAAGGCAGGCATCCATTGCTGCATACAGGATGTGATCTTCATCTTATGTCTTTGACTCCATGCATGATGAAACTCATGGTGAGGTTTCTTTAGTTTAGCGTACGATGGGTCAATCATGGCTGCTGCCAGGGTCAACATTGAAGGCTGAGAGGAGGACACCAGGCTTGCCTTCTGGAGATCAAAGGGCTGGCCTACAATGAGGCCTATCCGACCTAGGACATCCCCGTCATTCCTAAAGTCTACAATAACGAATTTCACTCTTTTGTCCTTGAGGATGTTCTTAAAATCCTGGCACTCAACGTCGGCATGGCATATGTGGTAGACCAAGCACACGTTATGTACGCAAACCTGGATCACAACGGGCTTCTTCTTCTCTGCCTCCTTTAGAATCTTCTCTCTTTCCAGGACTGTGGTGTACTCAACATCTAGCCTAGCGACCCACTCATCCTTTGAACTTTTGAACATGCGTAGGAAGCAAGCAAGGCATGCTTTCACCTTCGCGGATCCATGTGTGTAGATGATGATGAAATCATCGCCGGTGATGGCTCTAACCTGGCACTCAGTGGCGACCATGGAGATTTGGGAGGCAATGGATTTTGGAGGAGGGTTAGGAGAAGTTGAACTGGTGTAATGTGAAAGGACGGGACGACTGGGAGCGAACTGTTGTAAGGTAGTAGTAGTAGAAGATGGGGACGAGTAGGGCGTGCGAATGGCATGGGGTTGTTGGCTTGCCCGGTGGATAAACGGCTGCAAGGCCCCAAAGAGTTCTCGAGTACTATGCGGGACCCACTAGATGTCTTGTCTACTAGACCCATATCGTAGGCTGGACGGTATAGCTTCTGCTTGTTCGCACGCCATGCCAGCGCGTGGATGTAACTTCACTTAATTATGTCAACCATCGCGCCTCCCACGACCTTTGCCTTCCTCACGCGGTCGCGCCCTTTGAGACTTCAGTCGGCTATAAATGAGCAAAAAAATTTGCCTAGTCTGCATGCATCATACTCCCTCTGGTCCTTTTTACTTCCGTCAACCATTTGCAAAGTGTTTGACCAAATTTATACTAAAAATATCAATATCTACAATACTGATTATAATGAGTATAAGAACTATGTTTCATATTCAGTATAAAAATATTGATTTGACATTGTGAATGTTGATACATTTTTATATAAGTTTGGTCAAAGTAGAGGTACATTGACTTTAGACAAAACTTAAATGCACAATGCAGACTAGTTCCTCCATCTAGGTGTGTGCCATGTCCTATCCAGTCATCACAACAAGGTTAGCTATTAGAGTACTACTACCTCCCTTCTACTTTAAAGGCCTCGATTCAAAAATTTCACCTACTCTTACCAAGATAGAGGCGGGGAATAGTTTTTGTAGTATGCAAAAGTACTCAACTAATGCCGTCGTTCTTCACAAAAAATGTGTTTACCAATGCATTATTGCATTGCATGCATGCATGAACACTAGTTACTCTAACCCCCCCTCTTCTTTAATTATTTGCCATGTTTGCTATTCCCGTGTGCATGATACCAGCTAAGATACCACCATTATGGCCAGCCTTACTCATCGCATGCAATAATTTAGTGCACCTTGAAATATGAACATGTGTGGGGCGTGTATGTTTTTAATGACTTGAGACTATACCTGGCCCGACATGCAAGATGACTTATTATGCACCGTTCCCCATACCTGCAGGAAGCCTGTTCGTCTCCAAATCTTTTCCTCTCCATGTGTGAAAACAATATGCCTGCTTGACTCTCCTTCTCCCTCCGGCGGTCCCACCACTCCACCCCGTGTGGAAAAAATCTACATGCATGACTCTCCTCCCCCGTGCTCGTCCAATCCATTGTGACCAGCTATATTTCCACCCCTCCCTCCCCCGTAATTTACTCCAATAAATATGCCCATGTAGTTGTTACATTAATCACACAACATATCTTACGGGATGCTGCTTCAGTTACTTAACTGCAGGTGCATTGGGTCACTGACATATGGGCCTAATAGGGGTCTGGCCCACATGTCAGTGACGCAACTGGACCTGTAGTTAAGTCAGTGCAGCTCAGTCCATATCTTATGTAGGTGTGCCATTTCTCTCTATAAATACTGTGCCTCCCACGGCATTCGGAAGAACGCTCATGTTCATCGCTATCTCCTCCCCCTCCCTCTCACGTCGACTACCATGGCATCGCCCCTCCTAATCCGTAGGTGCCCCTCGCTGCACCGCACGGACGGTCACGCGTCGTTGTTCCGTTCCTCGCCGCCACTAGTCAAGGAGGACGCGTCGGTGTTCCGCTCCTCGCCGCGATGCGTCGAGGTGGACGCGTCGGCGTTCCCAATCTTGCCAGCACGCGCGTCAGAGGATGTGCTGGCTCCCCGCTACGAGGACAACACTGTGCCCCCCGCCGAGCCCCCCAGCCTTGAGGAGCTCTGGAAAGAAATGGATGTCGCCTTCTGGGAGGCTTTGCCTCCGGAAGAGCGTGCCAAAATAGAGACGAAGAAGAATGCCGAGGAAGAGAAGCGCGCAGCGGGACAAGCTGCCTGGCAGGCCTATGTCGTGTCCGAGAGAGTCAGGCAATTGGCTCTTTGGCAGAAGGCTCGTGCGAGGGCCGTGAGGGTGGCGGAGGACGCCCGTGCCAAAGCCATGAGTGCAGTTGGGACCAAGCGCCTCATCTACGCTTGGCGGTACGTGGACTGGGTGCACGCTTCTAGCGAGGAGGAGTACCTGTTGGTGTCGGATCACCACACCGGTGAGATCGCGCTCGCCCGCCGGCAAGCCGCCAATCAGCACCTCACGTGCTGCAAGACTGAGGAAGAGGCGTTGTGTCAGCACGCTGGGAAATGGTCGCGCACCAGGGCACTCGTGGTGCACCGCAAACGCTCCTGCGAGCGCCGTAGCTTTTAGTGGGAGTATAATTTAGTTTCGTAAGGCGGTCTCATTAGTTTTGGAACGCAAATGATAATCCCGAACGCTCAGGAATTATTAGTGTCCTTAATTAAGTATGTAAGAGGGAAAGATGGAAACCTTGTGTATCCGTACGCATTTTGTAAGTACGTGCATATAGCACAAACTTTACTACTCCTATATACTATCGCACTACATGCCTCTCTCTATATATGCTTGCAGACTGTGCTACTCCCTCCGTCCAGGTGAATAAGTCATCTTTGATTGTGCACCGTGACCAAGAAGGAGGGAAGACTTATACACCTAGGCGGAGAGAGTACTACTATTACTTATGTACGTGCAAATGCACGTTTTAATATTACGATACGGTTTTTGTAAAAGTAGAAAAACAGCACTAGTCAAGCTTGTGAAACGATTCAATGCAAAACAAATGCAAAAATGCTCATTTGATTGATTACTTTTAGCTTCCTTCTCTGTGGTTATTTCTATGTCGTACTTTGTACGGAGTATCTCACTGGTCGGAAAGGCATGCAAATTCCCAAATCGCTTCCTACACCCTGTATCGAATTTTTTGCCTAACAAGTTGTGTCGTGCAATTGGAATTCCAAGTTGAGTACTACTACTAGTAGAAGTAACAGGGGTCAGTTCTTTTACGCTTCTAGATTAGTAATCCCATAACTACTACCTTTGTCCTGGTTTATTGGTCCCCATTGTAATCTGTGTCAAATTTTGACCATAAATTTAACTAATGAAATGTTAGTGCATGTCACATGCACTAACATTTTATCAGTTAAATCTTTGGTCAAAATTTAGCACAAATTAAAATGGTGATGAATAAACCAAGACAGAGGTACTAGTAGTAGTTTAGAGGCCCAAATAAATGAGTGAGGCGCCTTTCATGTTACTCTCCACTGTGACTAGTCTTATGTGAGAAGTCGGGGAAGAGACAGCTTATTTTTTAAGCCGCCAAAAGAACTGGCCCTAGGAGTAGTAGCTAGGGATCTAGTGTGCGAGATGAACTGGAGAAAGTAAATGCAAAGAGATGAAATGCAAAAAAGACGGAGGGATGTGATGGTTGCTTGTCCGTTTATTTTACTAGGCCACTTATTACTGGGAGTGGTTGGCTTTCGTGATATGACGGCTTTTCTGCTGCGCCACGAGTGGGGTGAGACTCGTGTGCAGTGATACGTCCATTCTGCATCATGCTTTTATATCGATATTTATTGCATTATGGATTGTTATTAAACATTATGTCACAATACTTATGCCTATTCTTCTTATTTTACAAGGTTTACATGAAGAGGGGGAATGCCTGCAGCTGGAATTCTGGGCTGGAAAAGGAGCAAATACTAGAGACCTATTCTGCACATCTCCAGAAGTCCTGAAACTCCACGGGAATTATTTTTAGAATATATAAAAAATATTTGGCGAAAGAAGTACTAGAGGGGGGCCACCCACCATCCACGAGGGTGGGGGCACGCCCTACCCCCTAGGTGCGCCCCTACCTCGTGGGCCCCCTAGTGGCCCTCTGATGCCCATTTTTGGCTATATGGAGTCTTTCATCGAGGAAAAAATCATAAGCTAGCTCACATGACGAAACTCCGCCGCCACAAGGCGGAACCTTGGCGGAACCAATCTAGGGCTCCGGCGGAGCTGTTCTGCCGGGGAAACTTCCCTCTGGGAGGGGGAAATCATCACCATTGTCATCGCCAACGATCCTCTCATCGGGAGGTGGTCAATCTCCATCAACATCTTCACCAGCACCATCTCATCTCAAACCCTAGTTCATCTCTTGTATCCAATATTTGTATCCAAACCTCAGATTGGTACCTCTGGGTTGCTAGTAGTGTTGATTACTCCTTGTAGTTGATGCTAGTTGGTTTACTTGGTGGAAGATCATATGTTTAGATCCATTGTGCATATTAATACCCCTCTGATTATGAACATGAATATGCTTTGTGAGTAGTTACGTTTGTTCCTGAGGACATGGGAGAAGTCTTGCTATAAGTAGTCATGTGAATTTGGTATTCGTTCGATATTTTGATGAGATGTATGTTGGCATCCCTCTAGTGGTGTCATGTGAACATCGACTACATGAAACTTCACCATTGTTTGGGCCTAGAGGGAGGCATTGGGAAGTAATAAGTAGATGATGGGTTGCTAGAGTGACAGAAGCTTAAACCCTAGTTTATGTGTTGCTTCATAAGGGGCTGATTTGGATCCATATGTTTCATGCTATGGTTAGGTTTACCTTAATACTTCTGTTGTAGTTGCAGATGCTTGCAATAGGGGTTAATCATAAGTGGGATGCTTGTCCAAGTAAGGGAAGTTCCCAAGCACCGGTCCACCCAGATATCAAATTATCAAAGTACCGAACACGAATCATATGAACGTGATGAAAACTAGCTTGATGATAATTCCCATGTGTCCTCAGGAGCGTTTTCCTTTATATAAGAGTTTGTCCATGCTTGTCCTTTGCTACAAAAAGGATTGGGCCATCTTGCTGCACCTTATTTACTTGCATTACTTGTTACTCGTTACAAATTACCCTATCACAAAACTATGTGTTACCGATAATTTCAGTGCTTGCAGAGAATACCTTACTGAAAATTGCTTATCATTTCCTTCTGCTCCTCGTTGGGTTCGACACTCTTACTTATCGAAAAGGCTACGATAGATCCCCTACACTTGTGGGTTATCAAGACTCTTTTCTGGCGTCATTGCCGGGGAGTGAAGCGCCTTTGGTATGTGGAATTTGGTAAGGAAAAACTTATATATCATGCTGAAATTTACTGTCACTTGTTACTATGGAACATAATCCTTTGAGGGGCTTGTTTGGGGAATCTTCACCCAGGCCAGTAGAGCAAAGAGTTTCTCCTCAACCTACTGAACCTACTAAAAATGTTTACTTTGAAATTCCTTCGGGTATGATAGAGAAACTGCTAGCTAATCCTTTCACAGGTGATGGAACATTACATCCCGATTTGCACCTAATCTATGTGGATGGAGTTTGTGGATTATTTAAGCTTGCAGGTATGCCCGAGGATGTTATAAAGAAGAAGGTCTTCCCTTTATCTTTGAAGGGAGATGCATTGACATGGTTGAGTCTATGTGATGATATTGGATCATGGAACTACCAACGATTGAAATTGGAATTTCATCAGAAGTTTTATCCTATGCATCTTGTTCATTGTGATCGTAATTATATATATAATTTTTGGCCTCGCGAAGGAGAAAGCATCGCTCAAGCTTGGGGCAGGCTTAAGTCAATGTTATATTCGTGCCCCAATCATGAGCTCTCAAAAGAAATGATTATTCAAAAAAATTATGCTCGGCTTTCTCTCTGTAATCACACCATCCTCGATACTTCTTGTACTGGATCTTCTATGATGAAGACTATTGAATTCAAATGGGATTTATTGGAAATAATTAAACGCAACTCTAAAGATTGTTACCTCGACGATGGTAAGGAGTCAGGTATAACACCTAAGTTTGATTGTGTTAAATCTTTTATGGATACCGATGCTTTCCGCGAATTTAGCACTAAATATTGACTTGACTCTGAGATATTAGCTTCTTCCTGTGAATCCTTTGCTACTCATATTGATCTCCCTAAGGAGAAGTGGTTTAAATATAATCCTCCCATTGAAGTAAAAGTAGTTGCACCTATTAAAGTTGAAGAAAAGATTATCACTTATAATGATCCTTTTGTTCCTATTATTTATATTGAGAAACCACCTTTCCCTGTTAGAATAAAGGATCATGCTAAAGCTTCAACCGTGGTTAAAAAAACTAATATTAAGACACCTAAACCCCCTGAGCAAATTAAAGTTGAACCTAGTGTTGCTATGGTTAAAGATCTCTTGGCCGATAACATTGATGGGCATGTTATTTACTTTTGCAATGAATTTGCTGGAATTGCTAGACCTGATGCTAAAAATAAACATAGACCTGTTGTAGGCATGCCTATTATTTCTGTTAAAATAGGATATCACTGCTATCATGGCTTATGTGATATGGGTGCTAGTGCAAGTGTGATACCTCATTCCTTATACAAAGAAATTATGCATGATATTGCACCTGTTGAGATGGAAGAGATTTGTGTTACAATTAAGCTTGCCAATAGAGATACTATTTCACCAGTTGGGATTGTTAGAGATGTTGAAGTATTGTGTGGGAAAGTTAAATGTCCTGCTGATTTTCTTGGTCTTGGTTCCCCACAAGATGACTTTTGTCCCATTATATTTGGTAGACCCTTCTTGAATACTGTTAATGCTAAGATAGACTGCAATAAGGATATTGTTTTTGTTGGTTTAGGGGATATGTCTCATGAGTTTAATTTTGCTAAATTTCATACACAACCCCATGATAAAGAATTGCCTAGTAAAGATGAAATTATAGGTCTTGCTTCTATTGTCGTGCCTCCTACTGATCCTTTAGAACAATATTTGCTAGACCATGAAAATGATATTTTTATGAATGAAAGATGGGAAATAGACGAAGTCTTCTTTAAACAGGGACCTATTTTGAAACACAACTTGCCTGTTGAAATCCTAGGGGATCATCCTCCACCTAAGGGTGATCCTGTGTTTGAGCTTAAACCTTTACCTGATACTCTCAAATATGCTTATCTTGATGAGAAAGAGATATATCGTGTTATTATAAATGCTAACCTTTCAGAGCATGAAGAAAAGAAATTATTGAGAACTCTGAAGAAGCACCGTGCTGCTATTGGATATACTCTTGATGATCTTAAGGGCATTAGTCCCACTCTATGCTAGCAAAAAATAAAGCTGGAGAAAGACGCTAAACCAGTTGTTGATCACCAACGATGGTTAAATCCTAAGATGAAAGAAGTGGTAAGAAAAGAAAAACTAAAGCTTCTGGAGGCAGGTATAATTTATCCCGTTGCTGATAGTGAGTGGGTAAGTCATGTCCATTGTGTCCCTAAGAAGGGAGGTATTACTGTTGTTCCTAATGATAAAGATGAATTGATCCCACAAAGAATTGTTACAGGTTATAGAATGGAAATTGATTTCCGCAAATTAAATAAAGCTACTAAAAAGGATCATTACCCTTTACCTTTTATTGATCAAATGATAGAAAGATTATCCAAGCATACATATTTTTGCTTTCTAGATGGTTATTCTGGTTTCTCTCAAATACCTATGTCAAAAGAGGATCAAGAAAAGACAACTTTTACTTACCCTTTCAGTACCTTTGCTTATAGACGTATGCCTTTTGGTTTGTGTAACGCACCTGCTACCTTTCAAAGATGTATGACTGCTATATTCTCTGACTTTTGTGAAAAGATTGTTGAGGTATTCATGGATGACTTCTCTGTTTATGGGACTTCTTTTGATGATTGCTTAAGCAACCTTGATCGACTTTTGCAGAGATGTGAAGAAACTAATCTTGTCTTGAATTGGGAGAAGTGCCACTTTATGGTTAATGAAGGTATTGTCTTGGGGCATAAAATTTCTAAAAGAGGTATTGAAGTTTATAAAAGCTAAGGTTGATGCTATTGAAAAGATGCCATGTCCCAAGGACATTAAAGGTATAAGAAGTTTTCTTGGTCATGCTAGTTTTTATAGGAGGTTCATTAAGGACTTCTCTAAAATTTCTCGGCCTCTGACTAATCTCTTACAAAAGATGTTCCTTTTGTCTTTGATGATGACTGTCTAGAAGAATTTGAAATACTTAAGAAAGCTTTAGTTTCTGCACCTATTGTTCAACCTCCTGATTGGAATTTACCATTTGAAATTATGTGTGATGATAGTGATTATGCTGTAGGGGCTGTTCTAGGACAAAGAGTTGATCAGAAATAAAATGTAATCCAATATGCTAGTAAAACTCTAGACGGTGCCCAAAGAAATTATGCTACAACTGAAAAAGAATTTTTAGCAGTTGTATTTGCTTGTGATAAGTTCAGACCTTATATTGTTGGTTCTAAAGTAACTATTTACACTGATCATGCTGCTATTAAATATCTTATGGAAAAGAAAGATGCTAAACCTCGACTTATTAGATGGGTCCTCTTGCTACAAGAATTTGATTTGCATATTATTGATAGAAAGGGAGCTGAGAACCCCGTTGCACACAACTTATCTAGGTTAGAGAATGTTCTTGATGACCCACTACCTATTGATGATAGCTTTCCTGATGAACAATTAGATGTCATAAATGCTTCTCGTACTACTCCATGGTATGCTGATTATGCTAATTATATTGTTGCTAAATTTATACCACCTAGTTTCACATACCAGCAAAAGAAAAAGTTCTTCTATGATTTAAGACATTACTTCTGGGATGACCCACATCTTTATAAAGAAGGAGTAGATGGTGTTATTAGACATTGTGTACCTGAGCATGAAGAGGAACAGATCCAACGCAAGTGCCACTCCGAAGCTTATGGAGGACACCATCCTGGAGATAGAACTGCACACAAGGTATTGCAATCCGGTTTTTATTGGCCTACTCTCTTCAAGGATGCCCGTAAGTTTGTTTTGTCTTGTGATGAATGTCAGAGAATTGGTAATATTAGTAGATGTCAAGAAATGCCTATGAATTATTCACTTGTTATTAAACCATTTGATGTTTGGGGCTTTGATTATATGGGACCTTTTCCTTCCTCTAATGGGTACACACATATTTTAGTTGTTGTTGATTATGTTACTAAGTGGGTAGAAGCTATTCCAACTAGTATTCTGATCATAACACCTCTATTAAGATGCTTAAAGAAGTTATTTTTCCGCGGTTTGGAGTCCCTAGATATTTAATGACTGATGGTGGTTCACATTTCATTCATGGTGCTTTTCGTAAAATACTTGCCAAGTATGATGTTAATCATATAATTGCATCTCCATATCATCTACAGTCTAGTGGTCAAGTAGACCTGAGCTATAGAGAGCTTAAATTAATTTTGCAAAAGACTATTAATAGATCTAGACAGAATTGGTCCAAGAAACTTGATGATGCATTATGGGCCTACAGAACTGCATACAAAAATCCTAGGGTATGTCTCCATACAAAATGGTTTATGGTAAAGCATGTCAGTTACCTCTTGAACTAGAACATAAGGAATATTGGGCTATTAAAGAGCTCAACTACGACTTTAAACTTGCAGGTGAGAAGAGGCATTTTGACATTAGCTCACTCGATGAATGGAGAACCCAGGCTTATGAGAATGCCAAACTGTTTAAAGAAAAAGTTAAAAGATGGCTAGATAAAAGGATACAAAAACATGAGTTTAATGTAGGTGATTATGTATTGTTATACAACTCTCATTTAAGATTTTTTGCAGGAAAACTCCTCTCCAAATGGGAAGCTCCTGACATCATCGAGGAGGTCTATCGTTCCGGTGCCATAAAAATCAACAACTTCGAAGGCACAAATCCCAGGGTGGTGAACGGTGAAAGAATCAAACATTATATCTCACGTAATCCTATAAATGTTGAAACTAATGTTATTGAAACCGTAACCCCGGAGGAATACATAAGGGACACTTTCCAGAACGTCTCAGACCCCGAAAAGGAATAGGTACGTGGTACGGTAAGTAAACCGACTCCAAAACAGTTCTAGTGGCAATTTTTCTCCGTTTTGGAATATTTAAGAAAATAGGAAAATAAGAAGCAGACCGGAAAGGACACGAGGCTTCCACGAGGGTGGAGGGCACGCCCTACCCCCTTGGACACGCCCCCCTGCCTCGTGGGCACCTCATGTGCTCTCCGAACTCCGTTTTCTTGCACGATACTTCTTTTGGTCGGTAAAAATTCATTATATAATCTCCCGAAGGTTTTGACCACTGTACCACGCAAAAATCCTCTGTTTTTGTTTCTAGATGTTTCTGCTGCAGATTTAGAGCAAGATTTCTTCTCAAGAGTCAGTCGGGGAGAGTCTGGTGTCCCATCCGACACCGGGGCCAAGAGCAAATAGCAATGTTGACCACTTTGGGCCATCAACCGAGGAAGAGATGGAGGCTGACTTGAAAAGGATAGATGCCATGGAAGAGGATGAAGAAGTTACTTCTTGTTTCTGAGCCGGATTGACGATGGGGGAACTACAGAGCTCAGCTATTCCAAACTCGGTCATCCCTTCCAATGTTAGATTTCTTTCTTATGAAAATATGAAAAAGAGTGTTACTTGTTCTCCCGCAGCTATGCAACATCCTTGGGTGAAAGGAGCTTTAGCCATCACGGGCAAGCTCCGTAAGGAAATAATGGACCTCAAGCAGCAAGTCAATAAGCTCGAGGAAGAGAATCGTATCCTGAGGGGCATCATCGCCAAGAATATCACATCACCACCCCCGAAGAAAGAGACATGAACACATGGGTATGGGCACTCCCCATGGCAACTGCCAAGCTTGGGGGAGTGCCCCGGTATCGTATCACCATCACTTTTATCGTTACCATTTTCTCAGTTCGAACCTTTTGGTAATATCTTGATCTGGTAGAATAGAGTTTTAGTATGATCTAGTTGTGAGTTTTTCTTTATGATCTTCCTATGTAATCGAGTCCGTGAGCTATATATAATAAATATTAGTGTTGAGTCAAGAGCTTGATTATTTTGCTATGATCTTGAGGGAATAAAATAAAGTAGAAGAAATAAAAAGAAATAAAGAGATCATATGGATCTTATGGAGAGTAATGAGCTCACATACAAAGAGTATGATGAATAAAAGTTGTTGAGAGTTGACAAACATAGTTTTGGTCATCATTGCAATTAATAGGAAGTAATAAATAAAGAGAGGTTTTTCACATATAAATATACTATCTTGGACATCTTTTATGATTGTGAGCACTCATTAAAATATGACTTGCTAAAGAGTTGATGTTGGACAAGGAAGACAACGTAATGGGTTATGTTTTCTTACATCTGAGATAAATTATATTGTCATGGATCATCCAACATGTTGAGCTTGCCTTTCCCTCTCTTGCTAGATAATTTCTTTGCACCAAGTAGAGATACTACCTGTGCTTCCAAATATCCCTAAAACCAGTCCTGCCATGAGAGTCCAGCATATCTACCTAGGGATTGAGTAAGATCCTTCAAGTAAGTTGTCATTGTTGCAAACAATAAAAATTGCTCTCTAAATATGTAGGATTTATTAGTGCGGAGAAAATAAGCTTTATACGATCTTGTGATGTGGAAGAAATAAAAGCGACAGACTGCATGATAAAGGTCCATGTCACAAGTGGCAATATAAAGTGACGTTCTTTTGCATTAAGATTTCGTGCATCCAACCATAAAAGCACATGACAACCTTTGCTTCCCTCTGTGAAGGGCCTATCTTTTATTCTTGTCTTATACTTCATGCAATGAGTCATGGTGATCTTCACCTTTCCTTTCTACATTTTATCCTTTGGCAAGCACAATGTGTTGGAAAGATCCTGATATATATGGCTAATTGGATGTGGGTTTGCATGAACTATTATTGTTGACATTACCCTTGAGGTAAAAGGTTGGGAGGCAAAATTATAAGCCCCTATCTTTCTATGTGTCCGATTAAAACTTAATAACCATAAATATCGCGTGAGTGTTAGCAATTATAAAAGACTAAAAGATTGTTGAGTATGTGGACTTGCTGAGAAGCTCTTATTGACTCTTTCCCTTGTTATGATAAATTGCAATTGCTTCAATGACTGCGATTACAGTTTGTTAGTTTTCAATGAAGTTTCTGATTCATACTTGAGTATGTGAATGAATTGTTACTTTAGCATAAGAGATCATATGACAATATATATATATATATATATATATATATATATTGCTATTCTAAGAATGGCCATGATGCCCTCATGTCCATATTTTATTTTATCGACACCTCTATCTCTAAACATGTGGACATATTTTTTGATTTCGACTTTCGCTTGAGGACAAGTGAGGTCTAAGCTTGGGGGAGTTGATACGTCCATTCTGCATCATGCTTTTATATCGATATTTATTGCATTATGGGTTGTTATTACACATTATGTCACAATACTTATGCCTATTCTCTCTTATTTTACAAGGTTTACATGAAGAGGGGGAATGCCAGCAGCTGGAATTCTAGGCTGGAAAAGGAGCAAATATTAGAGACCTATTCTGCACATCACCAAAAGTCCTGAAACTCCACGGGAATTATTTTCAGAATATATAAAAAATATTGGGCGAAAGAAGTACTAGAGGGGGCCAACCACCGTCCACGAGGGTGGGGGGAGCCCTACCCCCTGGGCGCACCCCCTCGCCTCATGGGCCCCCTGGTGGCCCTCTTATGCCCATCGTTGGCTATATGGAGTCTTTCGTCGAGGAAAAAAATCATAAGCTAGCTCACGGGATGAAACTCTGCCGCCACGAGGCGGAACCTTGGCGGAACCAATCTAGGGCTCCGGCGGAGCTATTCTGCCAGGGAAACTTCCCTTCAGGAGGGGGAAATCATCACCATCGTCATCACAAACAATCCTCTCATCGGGAGGGGGTCAATCTCCATCAACATCTTCACCAGCACCATCTCATCTCAATCCCTAGTTCATCTCTTGTATCCAAACCTCAGATTGGTACCTGTGGGTTGCTAGTAGTGTTGATTACTCCTTGTAGTTGATGCTAGTTGGTTTACTTGGTGGAAGATCATATGTTCAGATCCATTATGCATATTAATACCCCTCTGATTATGAACATGAATATGCTTTGTAAGTAGTTACGTTTGTTCCTGAGGACATGGGAGAAGTATTGTTATAAATAGTCATGTGAATTTGGTATTCGTTCGATATTTTGATGAGATGTATGTTGTCATCCCTCTAGTGGTGTCATGTGAACGTCGACTACATGACACTTCACCATTGTTTGGGCCTAGAGGGAGGCATTGGGAAGTAATAATTAGATGATGGGTTGCTAGAGTGACAGAAGCTTAAACCGTAGTTTATGCGGTTGCTTCATAAGGGGCTGATTTGGATCCATATGTTTCATGTTATGGTTAGGTTTACCTTAATACTTCTGTTGTAGTTGCGGATGCTTGCAATAGGGGTTAATCATAAGTGGGATGCTTGTCCAAGTAAGGGCAGTACCCAAGCACCATTCTACCCACATATGAAATTATCAAAGTACCGAACGCGAATCATATGAACGTGATGAAAACTAGCTTGACGATAATTCCCATGTGTCCTCGGGAGCGTTTTCCTTTATATAAGAGTTTGTCCAGGCTTGTCCTTTGCTACAAAAAGGATAGGGCCATTTTTCTGCACCTTATTTACTTGCATTACTTGTTTCTCGTTACAAATTACCTTATCACAAAACTATTTGTTACCGATAATTTCAGTGCTTGCAGAGAATACCTTACTGAAAACTGCTTATCATTTCCTTCTGCTCCTCATTGGGTTTGACACTCTTACTTATCGAAAAGGCTACGATAGATCCCCTACACTTGTGGGTCATCATGCAGCTCCGCCCCCTACACTAGTACTACATCGGTCGTGTCGTGGTTTATTAGTCCCCCATTGAATTTGACTGAAGATTTAACTGACAAAATGTTAGTGCATGTCAACAAAAACTATATCATTGGATTGTATTTGAACATAGTTTTAAATGATATAATTTTAGGTGACATGCATCAGCATTTATCGTACTATATATAATGTTAGTTCAATTTTTGGTCGTACCAATCTGTAGTAAGGTGCCCGTGCGTTGCACGGAACAATGAAATGCATTGATCTGGGAGTTGTTTATTTTGACAAAGGATGTGGGGGTCATCTCATGTGTAACAGGTATCGATAGGTTTCTTTGGATATTATTTCATCTCTAGAGCTCACAAACATCCGGGTGAAATTGATAAAAAGTATCTATTGCAAATAAAAGCGTTCAACTGTTCAACCTGCATCCAAAACTTGCAAAGAAATAACACTTATTGTGCTTTGCAAGAAATGATCTTTAAGAATTAGTTTTTGAGTATCGATTGTTATACATGTTGGCTACAGATGACATGGCACTTTCTTATAGTAAACAGTTGGCTATACTAAGTATTAACCATGCCCTTATACACCTAGACAGAGGCATTAAATCAGGATGACTTGGAAGGGGGCAGAGGAGATGTAAGAAATGGTTCATCATAAGTCTTTCACCAGTACTATAGTAAAAAAATTCATACATGGAAGATTCTAGACTAAACCATAAATGGCTACACTTTAATTCATGCGCGATACTCCAATAGAGCAATAGTATCATGCATGGAAGTCTCCACATGCTTAGACATCGGATTACATTGAGCGAAGACTAATGATCAACATTTAACTTGGTAATGCATATGTCCAGGTGAACCTCCTTGGAGTCCCCGTGCACATTGTTGGGGGTCAAATCATGCCATGCGTCTTCCATGTCCACATCGGCGGGAAGGTCCCAGCTCAGCACAGTCCTAGTTAGTTTGACGTAGCCAGTGTCGCCTCCCACGTACCTCCGAAGGGTAGTAATAGTGAGCACGCACCCGTACATCGGCCTCATGTCAGTGTTAGTGTCGGCGGCATCGCCCCTGACACACACTACAGAGACGGGGCAGCGGCCTGCGCGGGCCTCGCTGGTGCCCACAATCAAGAGGAAGACGTTGTCGTCCTCCTCCGACACTAGCAGGCGGCGGTGATCCTCCAGCGACTCCGGCATAGTGAACGGGTAGCACATCTTGTAATTTATGTTCTCCGCCAAGGGCCAGTAGTGATTGTTGCACACCTGCGTGAGGTGATGCACGATGTACGCCGGCGATCCCCAAAACGGCATCGGGCACTCATAGCAGTAGACGAAGGGCTCCTTGGAGGCATCGACCAGGCCGTCCATGAAACATGAGTTGATGTAGGGGACATTCCGCCAGTTGAATATATGAGCAAGTTACTACGAGATTTAGTCTGAATAAGCACAAAATAAATCATGCCAGCTATAATAGAGATTAAACTAATCATGTGGACTAGCATAGTAGATGAACATATCGAATCTAGGACACAGACTAGAAACATGAATTCTACCACGATTTCAAACAAGAAGGACAGAAACACATATGGTGCAACGGGAGCAGCACCATTGGCGTTGAGGTTGTCGCCCATGTCGTTGAGGAAGAGGTTGCCGAGGTCGGGGAAGAAGTTGTCATCGGTGAAGTTATGGCTTCCAGCAGTCGTGAGAGTGCGCTCCCCAAATTTTAACAGCGTCCGCCGAATGGAACGCAGGAGGCAGTGGCTGTAGGGGACGTTGCGGCCACCGAATGGAGCGCAGGAGTAGCCCATGAAGCAGTAGATGGTTCTCCTCCCTAGTCTCTACTCTTATCTCTATCTCTACTACTCTTCTTTGTTTTTTATAATATACTAGTTGTAGTTGTCAAATCAAATAGTATTGCACCGTCCGCTGCCCGCCCGGCTAAACACGCCTCCTCGCCTCCATCAAACCTCTCCGTTAAACCCGCATGCAAACCGAGAAACCTACTCTGGCCCGCGGGAGGAAATTTGCCGATTTCCATTGGAGAATAATAGAGTCACGTCCAATCCATTTGAGTTAATTGCGTGTATGATTCTCCCTCTATAAAAAGTTAATCCATCCTTAATCTTGTATTCTAAGTACTCTGTGGGTTCCACTGTCAGTACAGTGTACATGACTTGCAGGCTGGCTACAAATTCATACAGAAAGTTAAAACGAAACAAATCCAACCTTAATATTGTATTCTAAGTACTCTGTGGGTTCCACTGCCAGTACAATAGCGAAAGAAGTTTTTATATTATTTTTTTATAAAAAGCTAAAGTTTAGGACACAATTCGAACTCAGGTTATCGCGCTGCGAGCATCCAGCCTCGACTAGTACACTAGGTGTTCGTTGCGGACAATGCAAGAGATAAACCTTTATAACAATGAGCCCATCCATTGCAACGGATCCAAAGTAGAATAAAACATAATCACAAATTTGAAAGAAAACAGTTTAGTTTTGATATACATATCACTAAAAATATCTTATGTTTCACTCCAAATATCTTCTTTGGGTTGTTTTAATGAAGTAAGGGAGGAATGTGGTTGGTTTCAAGAAACTAAGGGGTTTTGTGTAAACTAGAGCAAAGAAGTGGAAATTGTTGCAAAAGGCCCCAACTTACATCACAACCATTAGATGCGGATCTAATGGTCAGAAATGGCGGATGGCAGACACACCATCATCACCAACTGAGTCTTTTATAGGAGTAGGAGTAGAGAAAAAACCGAGTTGGTGATGATGGTGTGCCTGCCATCTTATAATATAGACTGTCCGATCTATATCTGACGGATAGAAAGCAAACAATGACAATTTTACAAAATATACCCACACCTCTCTCCACATTTACAAATAAGGCCTTGTCTCATTCATCTGTATCTCCCACAACCTCATTGCTGAGCAATTAAAAAAGGAAGTCTGTGGAATAATCTGGCATGGTGGCCGCTGCCGGCGCTGTCCATCCCCATGCCTCCGCCCAGTCCGACCACCAGTCACCACGACACCCCACTCCTCCTCACCTTATCTATCATCTTTCTCGAGATATCATTACTTCGATGAAATGGTCGACATACCATTTTTCGATAAAACTCTCAAGATATCATTAGTTTTTACACGTGGGATTACTCCTACATGGGTCAATCACAATAGGTGTTTTGTACAAAAAATGCATCTTGATGTTCCGCGCAATGCACGAGCATCTTGCTAATTTTTTTGCATATAATTCCAAACACCACGTAGACACGGTCTTTGACCATTTTACAACTATGTTAGTATCATTGTTAGTGGTCAGCCAGTGCAAGTTATAGCCCCGGGTGTTTTAACCTTTTTTTAGTAATGATACCTAGTGATTGTTCGCCACGAGCTCAATCTTGGCAAATCCCATGTAACTGTCAGATTTCCATCTGACGGTGGCCTATTTTTAAGCCATAGTATTTGACAAAACCGCCACCCTTACACACGTATTGTAACTGCGCCGCGGTTCGTAGTCGTTCCACGCTCGGGCATTGAACTTTGTAACTATTTTAGATTAGAATATACTACTCCTCCAGTCCTACTCCACTACAACTCTACTCAAGCAAGTTAGGGCATAGTAGTAGGTACTGTAGGGAGTACCAGTACTGTGATCACTCAAGCAAGTTGTCTGGTATTGATATGACCCTATGATGCTGGTATGTGTCTTGTAAGTCAAGCGGCGTGCTATAGTCATCATCACCTGTCCACTTCCCGTAGCACATATTCGCTTCTCCATCTTTGTCCGCACATAATCTCGTCCAATCTTCCATCCCCGCTAAGGAGCCTCCCCCTCGTCTGAATCCCAAACACTAACAATGGCAGAACCGAGCAGCGTCCGCCGAATGGGTGGCTGGAATTCGCTCCCCACAAAGGTAATCAAGCTCTTTTTTTGCGTGTGGACAATCTAAGTACCATGCCGCTCGCCGTGTGCTCGTCGGGGCTGTACAGTTTACTCAAATCCCTCAGGCCGGAGCTTTTTAAGCCAGCTCCTTGCTTGCTGATGCCGCCTGATCTTCAAAAATGGCGTGTCACACAGCATAACGATCATAGGGTGGCGAGCATCAACCCCCTCGACTACGATCTGATCCCCGTCACGCTCAACTACATTAACGATATGTACTGGGTCGGCATGAACACGTCTTGGATGGTGCTCGTCGACGGTCGCGGTAGCTGGATGCTCATAGAGGTCTACACCTGGCGATTGATCCCCCTTCCTTTGATTAACATTGCACTGCTTTGGCACCACGGCCTAGAATACTCGAAATCTTATAGTAGCCAACATGATACCAAGTTTGATTTGCTCGAGGTTGTAATCTGCCAAGTGCCCACAAGATATGCGAATTATAAAGACTTCAGGCTAATTACGTTCTTCAACCGCGGCCTCGCCTATCTAACAGGTCACTGCGGTAAGTGGACAAATCTGCGCGTCCATCGCAGGATCATACATCCTCCATGGTTCTCTGATGCCATTAAACACAAGGGCTTCATTTACGCTGCCGACTCCTTCTATGGCTGGACGTATTGCTGGCCTACTCCAGTCATCGCTACAAACGGCTGTTACAGTAGTATGTTACTTTCCTATGATATCATGATGGCTTGCCTATATTACTATCAACATTTACTAAAAAATATTCATGCTCATAACATGCTGTTCTTAAGATTGACTTCATTAAGAGCCCTTTTTTATTTGACTCCAACTTGATATGATGTTGTAGGCCGCCTGGTGTCCCTACCCTTCCTAATCCTAGAACCTTTCAAAGAAAAGCGGCATGGCAGTTGCAGGTGGTTCCTGGCTCGATCAGACGACGACGATCGATTGATGATCGTTCGCACGTACCGGACATGTTGTTTCGTGAAATACAATCACAGTCACTACAAGGTCTTTGAGTAGGATCCCAGCTTCTCAGGGTGTTTAGGAATTTTTGACTGGAGGCTGGTAAGTAGCCTTGGTACACGCTCTCTATTTGTTGGACTGAATTATCCGATTAACTAGGAGATAACCGGCGGCAAGGATCATGATGGCAGCGCGGTTTCGTTCATCAGGAAAAACTGTGTGTACACAGCATACCATGCGTCTCTGCGTGCACCATACCCTGATATGTGCCGCCACGCTCTACAGCCCAAAGTTGGAGAGAGGGTCACAAGTATCAGACTTCGACCTGTTGGCTGGAGTTTCCCCCGCCAGGCACCCATCTGGTTCAAGCCGTCAGCCAATCTCCACAGCTTAATAAATAGTAATGTCTAACTGAGCCAGTTAGTTAGATGCGTACACTTGGTGTAGTAGGATCTTTATTTAGTTTGATGCATACACTTGTTCTTTTTTGGTAGCCCTTTTGTAATGATGGCTGATGTTTGGTTTGGAAGAGAGAGCTACGTCTTTACTCTTCCGGCCTGCTTACTGATTCTGTTGCACCCCCAGCCCTGGTTGCTGCTGCTGCTGTTTTGAATGTACAATCAGTAGTATATTTCATCTGTTGGTTGAATAAATGTGTTGTTAGAAAGACAAAGGCAATGTTTTGGAAGTCGTTGCACGGTCCAATCCTTTAGTGCCCCGTACCGTACGTAGCGCATACTATTTTTGGTACGGAACACATTTTCCACTTGTTGATAACATGCAGTCCACTGATGAAGGCCCAATAGAGGAGCCCATAATTAACTGGAAGGAAGGCTCTCACATGAATCCGGCCCAGGTACAGGATCATGTTCCCCTAAACATAAATAAGTAAATGAATAAATAATTAAATAAATAAATAAAGCTAAATGCTCATGCACCAGTTCTTTAAATTCACAATTTAATAGGAGGATATTATTTCCTCTGATAGTGTCGTTACATTCAGTCGATATTATTCTTAGGCAAAGATAGTGACCAGTCTTCTTTCTCCCACCATTTTCATCTTGCAACCAGCGGACCCATGCAAATCATAGTCAACGTCGTAAATAGTTCCAGTCCATTTTTATTTTTCAATAAGAATGTCCAACCCAGCCCAGCACATTGGCGACAACACTTTATCCTCTGCCTTGGTGTGCTCGCCGCGGCGCTGCCGTCCGGTCCTGTCAACATAGTGAATCCAGAGAGGACTGTAGTTGTGAGTATGACAGTACGGACCCACCAGGTCCACTCCCGAACACAAGCAAGCGCCTCTTTTACTACTCAGATTCACCCCTCGTTTTTTTACTCTAATCCATCCTGCTGATATCTGGGACCCACATCATTTTCAATGTATAGTCAATTAACGACAGAATTGCAGAACTTTTTTTTGATTAGTAATTCGGAGGAGCAGGCTATAAACTGGGTTGTGCGGTCTCTGCGGCCCGTCTAACAATATGACTAGCCCAGCAGTTTTTTCTTTGGGAAAATAGGTAGCCCAATATTTCTTTTTGAAGAATACCCAAGCTAGGCCTATTTGTTTTCTCTGACTTACTGGGCTGCTAATCTTTTAAGCTGAGGAGGGATGCATTCCGGCCTGGCCAAAGAGTATGGTCAGTGTCTGTTAAAAGTAACACCAAAGGGGTTGAAAATTCCAAAAAAATTATAGCAAATGGGAAATTAGTTTCTTTTTTGTTTTTTTCACTAATAGTTTATATTTCATTGGATTTAAAATGACATAGTACTAATTTATTTTTAAATTTGTTTTAGTATGGCTACTAATTTTTGTATTAAGAATATTTTGTTCCCCAGCAAAAGTTTGCGAATTTTCAAAATTTCGCACATATTTAGTTCAATTTTTTAACCCTGGTACTGTCGAGAAAATGGGCAACAATTCTAAAAATGGAAAATGGGCTGCACTAAATTCCATATGAGTTAGAAAATGAGTAAAAATTATAAAAATAATAGCAAATGGGCTGTACACGCCACAAATTTCGAGGCTGACTTGTTTACACAAGGCTTTTTTAATCAACACACGATTCTAGCAGCAGTGACTGTTGGATGTCCATCCAATGGCCGATGCTTCTTCAATCTCTGATCTTCCTGCTCCAGCCGCCTAAACTAGCGCCGACGGGACTGCCTGCTCCCACCTCTTGTGGCTCGCTGTGATGCCGTGCAGGCTTCACCGGCCCACCCTACTCCCTCCGCTGGCCTGGTCGCACGCAATCAACTGCCTCCTTATTACGCGAAAAAAGATGATTCCTCCCACTGACATCTGGGGCGCACCGGTTGGGAGGCTGACCTGTGGGCCTACTAAGTTGACACGTACACATGGCTTGTAAAATTAGTCAACAAATAATTCTAGCAGTAGTGACCGTTGGATTTGAATCGAACGGTCCTGCTGCTTCTTCAATCGCTGCTCTTCTTGCACCAGCCGCCCAAACCAGCACCGGCGAGACCGTCTGCTCCTGCCTCCCATGGCCGGCTGTGCTGCCGTGGAAGCCTCACCGCCCCCTACTACTCCCACCGCTAGCCAGGCCCTGCGGCGACGGCAGCCTCACACCGCAGCCGAACCAGTGAACCCTCGTACTCCTCTCTGCAAGGGCATCCACTATCGCGTCTTCCCCGGTTCCACGTCGTCCCCTTCCTAGGCCTCGCCGTCGTCCACCGCCATGGTGCTCTCGGCGCAGCATGATCAACGTGGTCAAGGAACGACTTCCATCGGAAGAGTACTGTACGTGGAGAGGCTAACAGCTGGGTCCACGGCCGCATCAAGGAAGTGCCTCCTTATTACATGGAAAATAATGATTCCACCACCTGACATCGGGGACCCACCGGATGGGCCGCCGTATTTCGTGCAAAAAAACGTTTCCCCTGACTGCAGGGACCCACCAGCTACATCTTCGCACAACGAAATGCATCCATATTACGGGCAAAAAAATGATTCACCCCCTGACTGCTGAGACCCACCAGATACATCTTCGCACGGAAGGAAGTGCGTGACAGTCGGGACCCACACGGTCGAAGCGTACATAGCGTTGTCATTCTGGTCGCGAACGTGTACATACATATCGGTCGATGTAGAGGCGCGCACGTGTCATATTAGAGGCGCGCACGTGTGGTAGTAGAGGCGCGCATGTGTGGTAGTAGAGGCACACACATACACGTACGTATAGCGGCCAGAGTGCAAGAAAGAAAATACGGCCACATACGTACATATGGGCGGGGTCTCGAACGCCTACTCGCACATATGTACGACCAGGGATCGTGTACATGGATGTGGCTAGGTCGGAACGGAGAAACTGCGTCATCGTCATGTTCATGGGGAGGCAACAGAATGCTCGTGTTCATCGGGAGGCAACAGAACGCGTGTTGTTCATCGGGAGCCAACCGGCTTGGATGGAACAGGCAATGGAAACGAGGCCTGGCGTACCGCAGAATGGAGGAAACGGCCTTGTGTTCGACTGTCACATCCCTAGTTCTGGTATTAAAATAAATCAGGAAAATCCAGAAAATGATATAAACTTCAAAAATTCATAGAAATTCAACTGTAGCTCAGATTGAAATAATTTATATATGAAAAATTATCAGAAAAATGCAATCTATCCATCTTTACCATTTCCATGCATGACAAACCAACTTACACCTATTGTATAGGTGAAAACACATGAATGGAATTTATAAGAGCTTATTTTGGAGATGCATTTGGTTCAAATGGACTTCAACCAAATGAATGCTAGTTGCATTAGCTCAAACAACATCACATCTACATGCCATGTTCATGCATCATATTGTTGCATATGAATGTGTATTGATTGCCGACACCATTCCTTCTCGATAGGTCCTGCTCCGGAGACCGATCCAGAGTACCTGTCAGAGGAGCAGTGCCCCCCCCCCCAGTTGATCTACCAAGCAAGCAAACCCCCTTGTTCATTCCGATACAATCCTACCCTCTCACTCCTGCTCTCTTTTATTGCATTAGGACAACAACGGTTCAACTGCTACTTTATGCTGCGGTAGTTGAACCCATTCCTCTGCATGACATGTCGTTGCCACAGTAAATAGTTGAAACCCACTAGCATGTGTAGGAGTTGATTGAGCCATGTTGCGTTCCTACCATGCATTGCCTGCTATTGCTTAGAGTATGTCAGGTCTGATTCATTGGGAACGAATTGGAGTGCAGTGTTATGTTCTGATGTTGAGAGTTAAGTGTGTGAACACGATTTGGTAAAGGTAGCGGTCAGAGGCCATGTAGGACTACATGGTGGGTTGTCTCATTGGGACCGTCCTTAAGAACTGAGTTTTGTGTATGTTGTCCAATGACTAGTTACTACCACACATTGGGCTCCGGGCGCTCCAAGCTCTCTCGACTTATTAGCCAACTTGATCTCTGTCCAGGAGTTGCAAATAGTTTCTGGTGTTTGTAGGTAGTGTTAGTAGTCTACCAAGTGGCATCCGGCCAGGAGGGCTTCGGACAGACTAGGCACAGTGGAATGATGTACTAAGTGGCACCCGGATGGTGGGCTTGGGAACCCTGCTCACATCGTTTGGGGCCGTGAGCGACACCCCGGCCAGATCTCCTTGCGGATGGAACCCGAATAGGCGATAAACCTGGATGAGAGACTTGTGTGGTTAGTCAGGTCGTGGCCGACACCCTCATTGGGCTTCCGCTTGAAGGTTGCCGAGTACACATCGTGTAAACGGCGGTAAGTGGTGAGAGCGTGTGGGAAGAAGTACACCCCTGAAGGGTTTTCATGATCTATTCGAATAATCAGGTCCGCGGTTATGGGCTTCTTGGATGCTTACGTGGTACATAGACAACTTGAAATGGATACTCTAAAATGCTCAAGACAAGTGTGAGTGCTATGGATGGCCTTCTCGTAAGGAGATGGGAATGAATCCATAGTAGTGTATTCATGTGGTGATTAGTGTACTCGTGTGCGCTTTCGTACCTCAAAGGACTTACTTGTAGTCGTAGAACAGGATAGCCACTGAGTCAAAGCTGGCTTGCTGCAACTAAACCCCACCTTGACTTTGATACTAATGCATGTATGATAGGATCTGATGTAAGTCTTGCTGAGTACCTTTGTACTCACATTTGCTTTATTTATGTTTTGCAGAGGATATCTCGGTTCCACTAGTAGTTCCTGTGGACTTCGACGAGTGGCTTGTTACCTCAGCTACGATCTTGTACCCGTGGGAAGATCTTGTAGATAGTCAGGCTTCTTAGCCTTTTCTTTTGTAGTTGTCTGTACTCAGACATGTAATGCTTCTGTTGCTTGTAGGATCTAAATGATGGGTCATGAGACCCCTGTTTGTATTAAATGCTATGTGGCCCTTCTGGCCTTTATCTATATGAGTTTGAGTTATGTTGTGATGCCGTGTTGTACAACACATACTTGCATGTTATGCGTACGTGTGACGTGTATTGGTATGTGTGGGATCTGACAACCTAGTTGTCTATCCCTGGTAGCCTCTCTTATGGGGAAATGTAGTCAGGTGCTTCCACTGAGCCATGGTAGTCCGCTACAGCCCGGTTCACCGGAGTCTTGCTAGCCTAGCACTACTGCTTCGGAAGACTTAGACTGGTCGGCATGTGATTCACATCGTTCCTGTGTCTGTCCCTTCGGGGAAATGTCACACGGTGACTTCCGGAGTCCTGCTAGCCTGCTATAGCCCAGATTCTCGGAGTCCTATTAGCCCAGTTGCTACAGCCCAGATTTACACGCTGATGACCGACATGCTCGATGATGTTTCATGTATGCCTGTCCCCGTAAGTTAGTGCCACTTTGGGTTCTTGACTAGTCATGTCGGCCCGGGTTCTCTGTCATATGGATGCTAGCGACACTGTCATATACGTGAGCCAAAAGGCGCAAACGGTCCCGGGCCAGGTAAGGCGGCACTAGATCGGTGTGACTTAGAATCGGGGTCCCGGCAGCTTTAGTATCAGAGCCTGACTGCCTGTAGGATTTCCAAGCCAAACTGGTCGAAGTTGAGTCTAGAAATTCTTTAGTTATATAAGGGAATTGATTGTGGAAGGGAACGTAAGGCTCTTTTTACTCCTTATACCTCATGCCTTCTGATCTGAGTCATCCTGTCTTTCCTACGGGGTTAAGGAACTAGGCTTTCTCTTCCGTCTATCAGGATCACGAGTTACTACTCCGTAGTCTCTTAGGATTGGTTGATCAGAGTCATATTCCAGTTTTCGAGTATTCCCGGTGTAGTCTGTTTAGTACTATCACAAAACCTTGAGTGATGATGATGAGTATGGTACTGCCTCATAGTTTGCAGGATGTCTCATTTTGAGCATTTTACTGCCGTTATGCTGCCAGAATTGTCCTAGGAGTTCAAGAGATAGTATTTTCCTTGTACTATATCCTACATCCTTATGATGATGATGAATCCATCCTTGTTTCCTTGGTTGGTTCTTCAGGATGCCGTCAGTTAACAGAAGTTCTGTTGCTCGCAGTCGGAACCACGGAGATGGTAGGGATGAGGATCCTCCTGACCAGTCTTCGTTGGCAGAGTTCATGTTAGAGATGGAGAAGAACAAGCGAGAGTCTAACCGCTTGATAGCACGTATTGAGGAGAACACCGCCCATCAGTACAAAGAGTCTGCGTCCATTCATGACTTCATTGGCCTGAAACCACCTACCTTCCATCATTCCATTGAGCCACTCGATGCCGATGACTGGCTCCGTAGTATCACTATCAAGCTGTGTTCTGCTAACGTAGCTGAAGGTGACAAGGTCACCTATGCTGCTTATCACCTGGAAGGTCCTGCTAGTCTTTTGTGGCAGAACAATGAGGTTATGCTTCCAGCTGGCCAGATACCCACCTGGAGAGATTTCACTGAGGCTTTTCGCGAGCATCACATTCCTTAGGCTCTCATTGACCACAAGTATTCCTTGCATCACTTATAGCCCTCAAGTCTACAGATATTAACATCATCTTGGGTATGGACTGGATGAAAGCTCATTATGCCAAGATTGATTGTTACACAAGGTCTGTTTAGCTTACACATCCATCTGGCAAGATAGTCACTGTCTTCACTAGAGTTGCAAAGCGTCAGCTCTATTCTCTTAATGCCAGCCCTCTTCCAGACCTTGAGGATATCCCGGTAGTCCGTGACTTTCCGGATGTCTTTCCTGAGGAACTGCCAGGTATTCCACCTGACAGAGATGTAGAGTTTGTCATAGATCTTATCCCCGGAACCGCCCAAATTTCTAGGAGACTTCACAAGATGGCACCCTTAGAGCTAGCTAAGCTTAAGAAATAGCTGGATGAGTCCTTGAAAAAGGGTTTCATCTGTCCTAGTTCTTCTCCTTGGGATTGTCCCATCCTCTTCGTCAAGAAGAAGGATGGTACGGATCGGATGGTTGTAGATTATCGTCCCGTTAACTTGGTCACGATAAAGAACAAGTATCCTCTCCCCAGGATCAACGACCTGTATGATCAGCTCGCTGGATCCTCAGTCTTTTCCAAGATGGATTTGAGCTTAGGCTACCACCAAATCAAGATTAGAAATGGGGACATTCCTAAGACGGCTTTTGTCACTCGTTATGGCCAGTACGAGTACACGGTCATGTCCTTTGGTCTGACCAATGCTCCAGCTACATTCTCCCGCTTAATGAACTCGATCTTCATGGAGTACTTAGATAAGTTTGTCGTGGTTTACCTCGATGATATTCTTATTTACTCGAAGAACAAGGGAGAGCATTTCGAACATCTTAGACTTGTGTTAGAGAAACTCAAAGAGCACCGCCTTTATGCCAAGTTCTCCAAGTGCGAATTTTGGTTGCCAGAAGTGACCTACCTGGGCCACGTGATATCTAGTAAGGGCATTGCTGTCAATCCCGAGAGAGTTCAAGCCGTTCTTGATTGCACTCCACCTGAATCAGTTAAACAAGTTAGCAGTTTCCTTGGCCTAGCCAGTTACTGTCGACGCTTTGTTGAAAACTTCTCCAAAGTGGCCAAGCCTCTCACGGAACTTCTCAAGAAAGATAAAAAGTTTGAGTGGTCCCCACGGTGTGAGCACAGTTTTTAGGAGCTGAAAAGACGCCTGACTTCTCCTCCCATACTTGTGCCACCGGATTTCACTAAGTACTTTATTATCTATTGTGATGCCTCACGACAGGGACTAGGTTGCATTCTTGTGCAGGATCGTCATGTGATTGCCTATGTGATACATCTCCAACTTATCTATAACTTTTTATTACTCCATGCTATATTATCTACTATTTTGGACATTATTGGGCTTTATTATCCACTTTTATATTATTTTTGGGACTAACCTATTAACCGGAGGCCCAGCCTAGAATTGTTGTTTTTTGCCTGTTTTAGGGTTTCGAAGAAAAGGAATATCAAACGGAGTCCAAACGGAATGAAACCTTCGGGAACGTGATTTTCTCAACGAACAAGACCCAGGAGACTTGGACCCTATGTCAAGAAATAAAAGAGGAGGCCACGAGGTAGGGGGCGTGCCTACCCCCTCCCCCCAGGCGCGCCCTCCACCCTCGTGGGCCCCCTATTGCTCCACCAACGTACTCCTTCCTCCTATATATACCTACGTACCCCCAAACGATCAGATACGGAGCCAAAACCCTAATTCCACCACCGCAACTTTCTGTATCCACGAGATCCCATCTTGGGGCCTGTTCCGGAGCTCCGCCGGAGGGGGCATCAATCACAGAGGGCTTCTACATCATCACCATAGCCCCTCCGATGAAGTGTGAGTAGTTTACCTCAGACCTTCGGGTCCATAGTTATTAGCTAGATGGCTTCTTCTCTCTTTTTGGATCTCAATACAATGTTCTCCCCCTCTCTTGTGGAGATCTATTCGATGTAATCTTCTTTTTGCGGTGTGTTTGTTGAGACCGGTGAATTGTGGGTTTATGATCAAGTCCATCCATGAATAATATTTGAATATTCTCTGAATTCTTTTATGTATGATTGGTTATCTTTGCAAGTCTCTTTGAATTTTCAGTTTGGTTTGGCCTACTAGATTGATCTTTCTTGGAATGGGAGAAGTGCTTAGCTTTGGGTTCAATCTTGTGGTGTCCTTTCCCAGTGACAGTAGGGGCAGCAAGGCACGTATTGTATTGTTGCCATCGAGGATAACAAGATGGGGTTTTCATCATATTGCATGAGTTTATTCCTCTACATCATGTCATCTTGCTTAAGGCGTTACTCTATTTTCATTAACTTAATACTCTAGATGCATGCTGGATAGCGGTCGATGAGTGGAGTAATAGTAGTTGATGCAGGCAGGAGTTAGTCTACTTGTCTCGGATGTGATGCCTATATACATGATCATACCTAGATATTCTCATAACTATGCTTAGTTCTGTCAATTGCTCAATAGTAATTCGTTCACCCACTGTAGAATACCTATGCTCTTGAGAGAAGCCACTAGTGAAACCTATGGCCCCCAGGTCTATCTTCATCATATTAATCTTCCAATACTTAGTAATTTCCTTTGTTTTTTACTTTGATTTTATTTTACTTTGCATCTTTATCATAAAAATACCAAAAATATTATCTTATCATATCTATCAGATCTCACTCTCGTAAGTGGTCGTGTAGGGATTGACAACCCCTTATCATGTTGGTTGTGCGGATTTATTTGTTTTGTGCAGGTACGAGGGATTCGCGCGTAGCCTCCTACTGGATTGACACCTTGGTTCTCAAAAACTGAGGGAAATACTTACGCTACTTTGCTGCATCATCCCTTCCTCTTCGGGGAAAACCAATGCAGTGCTCAAGAGGTAGCACTATGCATCTCGACAGTTGCATCCACATGAGGAGAATTATCCTACACATGATCTAGAGCTTGCAGCCGTAGTCTATGCACTTAAGACATGGCGACATTACCTTCTTGGTAAACATTGCGAGATCTACACCGACCACCAGAGTCTCAAGTATATCTTCACCCAACCAGATTTGAACCTTAGGCAAAGACGTTGGTTGGAGTTGATCTCAGATTACGACTTAGGGATTACCTACACCTCAGGCAAAGCCAATGTCATGGCTGATGCACTAAGTCTAAGTCCTATTGCAACAATCTCATGTTGCAGGAGGGCCAACCATCTCTCCATGAGGAATTCTGTAAGCTTAACCTTCACATTGCTCCTCATGGATTCCTTTCTACCTTGGTGGCGAAACCTACCCTTGTGGATCAGATCATCTCTACTTAGAAGCAGGATACGGGAATTTCCCGCATCAAGAGAAACATTACTAATGGGGTTGTTGGTTGTTTCTCTATGGATGATCGAGGTGTTGTTTTCTTTGAGAACCGCTTAGTGGTTCCCAAGAATCAACATCTGCGACAACTGCTCCTTAAGGAGGCTCATGAATCTCCTCTCATGATTCATCCCGGTAGTACTAAGATGTATCAGGATCTACGCCAGAGGTTCTAGTGGACTAGGATGAAGAGAGAAATTGCTGAGTTCATTGCTAAATGTGACGTTTGTCGTCGCATTAAGGCAGAACATTAGAGGCCTGCTGGCACCCTTCATCCTTTAGCTATTCCTAAGTGGAAATGGGATAAAGTTGGTATGGACTTCATCACCGGCTTTCCCAGGACCAAGAGAGGGAATAATGCTATCTTCGTAGTCATTGATCGTATTTCCAAAGTGGCTCACTTCCTACCTGTTCGAGAGAATATCACCGCTAGTCATCTCGCTGACTTATATATTTCTCGAATAGTTTCACTTCATGGTGTTCCACTAGAGATCAATTCAGACCGTGGTAGTCTTTTCACTTCTCATTTCTGGGAGAGTTTCCAAACTGCCATGGTCACCCATCTTTCCTTCAGTACCGCTTTCCACCCTCAATCAAGTGGTCAGGTGGAAAGGGTCAACCAAATTCTCGAAGACATGCTTAGAGCTTGCGTTATCTCATTTGGTATGGATTGGGAGAAGTGTCTTCCTTTCGCCGAGTTTGCTTATAACAATAGCTACCAATCCAGTCTCAAGAAAGCTCCTTTTGAGATTCTGTATGGACAAAGATGTCGAACACCTTTGAACTGGTCAGAAACTGGTGAAAGACAATTCTTTGGACCGGACATGATTCAGGAGGCAGAAGAGTAAGTTGGCATCATTCGTGAGAATTTGAAAACAGCCCAATATCGTCAAAAGAGCCAGTATGACCGTCGTCATAAGGAAGTGGCTTATGAAGTTGGCGACAAAGCTTACCTTCAGGTTACCCCTTTGAAGGGTACCCATCATTTCGGTATCAAGGGCAAGTTGGATCCTCGTTACATTGGTCCTTTTCGCATTCTCGCTAAACGAGGAGAGGTTGCCTACCAGTTGGAACTACCCCCACATCTTTCTCGAGTTCATGATGTCTTCCACGTCTCTCAACTCAGGCGTTTCTTTACGGATCCCATCCGCGGAGTGGACCACGAAACGATTGATCTCCAAGATAAGCTCACTTATCGAGAGTATCCCGTTCGCATTCTAGATCAAGCAGAGCATGTTACTCGACGTCATAACATCAAGTTTCTCAAGGTTTAGTGGTCTCATCATTCCGACAGAGAAGCTACCTGGGAGTGAGAAGATTGTATTTGACTTGAGTACCCCACTTTCTTTCCGCCGACTCCTGAATCTCGGGACGAGATTCTTTCGAGTGGGGGCGAGTTGTCACATCCCTAGTTCCGGTATTAAAATAAATCAAGAAAATCTAGAAAATGAAATAATTTATATATGAAAAATTATCAGAAAAATGCAATCTATCCATATGTACCATTTCGATGCATGACAAACCAACTTATACCTGCTGTATAGGTGAAAACACATGAATGGCATTTATAAGAGCTTATTTTGTAGATGCATTCGAACCTTTGGTTCAAATGGACTTCAACCAAATGAATGCTAGTTGCATTAGCTCAAACAACATCACATCTTCATGCCATGTTCATGCATCATATTGTTGCATATGCTTGTGTATTGATTGCCGACACCGTTCCTTCTCGATAGGTCCTGCTCCGGAGACCGATCTAGAGTACCTGTCAGAGGAGCAGTGCCCTCCCTATTGATCTACCAGGCAAGCAAACCCCCTTGTTCATTCCGATACAATCCTACCCTCTCGCTCCTGCTCTCTTTTACTGCATTAGGACAACAACGATTCAACTGCTACTTTATGTTGCGGTAGTTGAACCCATTCCTCTGCATGACATGTCGTTGCCACGGTAAATAGTTGAAACCCACTAGCATGTGTAGGAGTTGATTGAGCCATGTTGTGTTCCTACCATGCATTGTCTGCTATTGCTTAGAGTATGTCAAGTCTGATTCATTTGGAATGAATTGGAGTGCAGTGCTATGTTCTGATGTTGAGAGTTAAGTGTGTGAACACGATTTGGTAAAGGAAGCGGTGAGAGGCCATGTAGGAGTACATGGTGGGTTGTCTCATTGGGACCGCCCTTAAGAACTAAGTTCTGTGTAAGTTGTCCAATGACTAGTTACTACCACACATTGGGCTCCGCGTGCTCCAAGCTCTCTCGACTTATTAGCCAACTTGATCTCTATCCAGGAGTTGCAAATAGTTTCTGGTGTTTGTAGGTAGTGTTAGTAGTCTACCAAGTGGCACCCGACCAGGTGGGCTTGGGACAGACTAGGCATAGTGGCACGGTGTACCAAGTGGCACCCAGATGGTGGGCTTGGGAACCCTGCTCATATCGTTTGGGGCTGTGAGCGACACCCCGGCCAGATCTCCTTGCGGATGGAACCCGGATAGGTGATAAACCTGGATGAGAGACTTGTGTGGTTAGTCAGGTCGTGGCCGACACCTCGCTGGGCTTCCACTTGATGGTTGCCGAGTACACATCGTGTAAATGGCGATAAGTGGTGAGAGCGTGTGTGAAGAAGTACACCCCTGCAGGGTTTTCATGATCTATTCGAATAGCTAGGTCCGCGGTTATGGACTTCTTCAATGCTTACGTGGTACATAGACAACTTGAAATGGATACTCTAAAATGCTCAAGATAAGTGTGAGTGCTATGGATGGCCTTCTCGTAAGGAGACAGGAATGAATCCATAGTAGTGAATTGATGTGGTGATTAGTGGACTCGTGTGCGCTTTCTTACCTCAAAGGACTTACTTGTAGTCGTAGAACAGGATAGCCACTGAGTCAAAGCTGGCTTGCTGCAACTAAACCCCACCTTGCCTTTGATACTAATGCATGTATGATAGGATCTGATGTAAGTCTTGTTGAGTACCTTTGTACTCACGTTTGCTTTATTTATGTTTTGCAGAGGATAACTCGGTTCCACTAGTAGTTCCTCGTGGACTTCGATGAGTAGCTTGTTACCTCAGCTATGATCTTGTACCCGTGGGAGGGTCTTGTAGATAGTCAGGCTTCTCAGCCTTTTTCTTTTGTAGTTGTCTGTACTCAGACATGTAATGCTTCCGTTGCTTGTATGATCTGAATGATGGGTCATGAGACCCATGTTTGTATTAAATGCTATGTGGCCCTTCTGGGCCTTTATCTATATGAGTTTGAGTTATGTTGTGATGCCATGTTGTACAACACATACTTGCATGTTATGAGTACGTGTGACGTGTATTGCTATGTGTGGGATCTGACAACCTAGTTGTCTATCCCTGGTAGCCTCTCTTATAGGGAAATGTAGTCTGGTGCTTCCATTGAGCCATGCTAGTCTGCTACAGCCCAGTTCACCGGAGTCCTGCTAGGCCAGCACTACTGCTTCGGAACACTTAGACTGGCCAGCATGTGATTCACACCGTTCCTGTGTCTGTCCCTTCGAGGAAATGTCACGCGGTGACTTCTGGAGTCCTGCTAGCCTGCTACAGCCCGGATTCCCGGAGTCCTGTTAGCCCAGTTGCTACAGCCCGGATTTACACGCTGATGACCGACATGCTCGATGTTGTTTCATGTATGCATGTCCCCATAAGTTAGTGCCACTTTGGGTTCACGACTAGTCATGTCGGCCTGGGTTCTCTGTCACATGGATGCTAGCGACAGTATCATATACGTGAGCCAAAAGGCGCAAACGGTCCCGGGCCAGGTAAGGCGACACCCGTGGGAATACCGTGCATGAGGCCGCAAAGCGATATGATGTGTTACATGCTAGATCGGTGTGACTTAGAATCGGGGTCCCGACATCGACCGGCCACGGTGGAAACGGGATCCTGTTCATCGGGAGGGGTCTGGCGTACCGCAAAACAGAGGAAACGGACCTCCTACGGTCGAAACGGGGTCCTCTTGATTGGGAGGGGTGTGGTGTACCGCAAAACGGAGGAAACAGACTTGTGTTGGAGCGCTACGGTCGAAATGGGGGTCCTGTTCATCGGGAGGGGTGTGGCGTACCGCAAAACTAGACTCCACGGGATACTATTCATCTCCACCGTCGACCTCCTCCAGCCTCCACGGGCTACTGTTCATCCACCGTCGACCTCCTCCAACCTCCACCTGCGACTGTTCATCCTCGGGCTCCTGTTCATCCAGCCTCCACTGCGCGCTCCTCCATCGGCTACTGTTCAACCAGCCATCTCCATGGGGGTCCTGTTCAACCACCCCTCCACGGGCTACTGTTCATCCAGCCCTCCGCCAGCTACTGTTCAACCAGCCCTCCACCGGCTACTGTTCAACTAGCCCTCCACGCGATCCTATTCATCCAGCCCTCCACGGGGTCCTGTTCATCCACGCCCAACCGGCTCGACCGATCGGGGTCCTGTTCATCCAGCGGCAACATGGGGTCCTGTTCATCCAACCCCCTCCCCCCCACCAGGAACTGTTCATCCAACCCCCCCCCCCAACAATGCTCACTATTCATCAAGGGAAGGAGGCAGCAGGTTCGATTTGCTTCAGTTAGCAGTAGTAGCGAATGAAGGAATCGCTCGATCGGGTTCAGTTAACAGCCATCGATCGATCGCTGGGTTCAGTAACGCGTAGCCTGTAGTGCAATCGCTCGGGTGCAACAGGCGAATGCCTCGCTCGGGTTCAGTTAGAACGCAACTCCTTGCACACATGTGCGTACGTGTATGAGAGAAACGTGCATCGCTCGGCCCCCGACCACCCACCGTACCAAGAACTCCCTGATATTTTTCGCACACTCGCTTCCACCATGGTTTTTTCTGTCATGGATGGCCCAAAGAATGTCATGCAGTTGCGTCTCCGGCCCGCCCAGGACGAAAAGCCCATTTTCTGTAATGATTTTTTGTCATAGAAGTAGGAGCCCACCACATCTATGATAATACCGGGTTTTGTCACAATTATCGTCATAGAAGTGTCATAAGTTTGACAGGAAAAAAATTCGTTCGGCCCAAAATGTCACGGATGTGTCTTTTTTTGTAGTGTATGAACTCGACTTGTTCTGTTTGTGTAAATATGTTTAACCTAGTATCCATGATTCATCCCATTATGATTAAACATGTTTGCAATGACAATTAGAGATTATAGTTTCTCATGCCATGCATAAGTAGCTGGGAGTGGATAATGATTTATCTTGGATATCAACATTGCGTTAAAATGATTGTGATGTAGGACGTTGATATGGTATCCTCCTCTGAATGTTTGAGTGGCTTGACTTGGCACATGTTCATGCATGTAGTTGAATCAAAACCAACATAGTCTCTATGATATTTATGTTCATGGTGTTCATATCCTACTCATGCTAGTGTCCAATGTTACTTATGCATAATGCATGTTTATGACCGTTGTTGCTCTCTAGCTGGCCGCTTCTCAATCAAATTGCTAGCCGTCGCCTGTACTAAGTGGGAATTCTGCTAGTCCATCAAAAACCTTGAACCCAAAGTTAATCTAGATGAGTCCACCATACCTACCTATATGCGGTATTACCTGCCGTCCTAAGTAAATTTGCATGTGCCACCTCTAAAAACTTCAAAAAAATTCCTTTTTGGGTGATTGGATCGTTCATGGAATGACAGGAGGTGCTCGATTTCTTCCATGCTAAGCGGGTTATTCTTAGGTCGAGTGTTTATTCACTCGCCATCGCATGAGAAAAGCGCGGTAATAGGGATGCCCAGTCCCAAACTGCAAATAGGAAAAGAGTTAATCTCTCAAATAATCAAACAAAAACTCCCAATGGAGTCAAAACCTTTACTTTTATCGCTTGGGAACCGCCACTAGCATGCTTAGCATGGAAGATATTGATAAATGATAGTCGTGAAGTAAATGAGAAGGTTGCATGTCTCAAAATATCATTTATCTCTGTTTTAAAAACTTGAGCTCTGGCACCTCTGCAAATCACTGCTTCCCTCTGTGAAGGGACTATCTATTTACTTTTATGTTGTGTCATCACCTTCTAAAACAAGCGCTAGAACCTGAGAGCATTGCAATCATGATTTATGCATTGTGTGTAGCTAATGTTGGGTGCATCATGACTGGATCTTTTCTACCATGAATTACAATGTTTAGTCGCTGCTTGAACTTTAAAGGTGCTCTGCATTTATGTTTTGTGGTCTCGGAAAGGGCTAGCGAGATACCACTGTTGTCATATTATATAATGGTTGTTTTGACAACATGTTGACATTTGAGATACCTTATTATTGCTCGCTAGCTGATTATTTCATTGATATGAGTTAATATAATCTTTAAGAGTTATTGTCAACATGGTTAGTTATAATGTTGGCTGAAACCCGGGTGCTGTTTAAGCTTATTTATGCAAACAAGAGCAAAAGAGTTCGTAAAAGTTTTTCTTTTTCACTTTCAGTTTATCAACTGAATTGCTTGAGGACAAGCAAAGGTTTAAGCTTGGGGGAGTTGATACGTCTCCAACATATCTACTTTTCCTAACGCTTTTCCTCTTGTTTTGGACTATAATTTGCATGATTTGAATGAAACTAACCCCGGACTAATGCTGTTTTCAGCAGAACTACCATGGTGTTGTTTTATTGCAGAAATAAAAGTTCTCGGAATGGAACGAAACTTTGCGAGGAATTTTTATGCAATAAATAAGAATTTTTGGAGCCAAGATCCACCAGAGAGGGGCACCTGGGTGGGCACAACCCACCAGGGCGCGCCCCCCTCTCCTGGCGCCCCCAGGTGGGTTGTCCCCACCTGGTGGCCCGGCAGACCCTGAAACCGACACTATAAAATCCTATTTTTCCAGAAAAAATCAAGGAGAAAGAATTATTGCAATCCACGAGACGGAGCCGTTGTCACCTCCTGTTCTTCATCGGGAGGCCAGATCTGGAGTCCGTTTGGGGCTCCGGAGAGGGGGATCTTCATTCTTCGTCATCACCAACCCTTCTCCATCACCAATTCCATGATGCTCCCCACCGGGAGTGAGTAATTCCTTCGTAGGTTCGCTGGTCGGTGAGGAGTTAGATGAGATTCATCATGTAATAGAGTTAGTTTTGTTAAGGCTTAAGTACAGATTTCTCACATAGTCGGTGACAATTGGGGTATCTTATTGATTCACTTGATATATGTTATGGCATTCAACTCGTGGATTCCCGCGGTGATATTGGGGTAATCTATGCATAGGGGTTGATGCACGTTTTTATTATCTTTTCTCCAACGGAAACTTTGGGGTCTCTTTATAGTTCTTTGTGTGGATTGAGTATTATGAATATGAATTTGCTTTGGTGTTATTCTAGTATGAACTCTAGGATAGATCGAACTGAAACAATAGCTTTGTGTTATTTTAGTACGAAATGTTGAATTTATCGAACGGAAAGAATAGCTTTGAGGTGGTTTAGTACCCTACAAAGAATTCCTATCTTTTGTTCTCCGCTAATAGGAACTCGGGCGTGATTCTTCGTTACACTTTGAGGGATAATCATATGATCCAACTATGTTAGCACTATTGGGAGATTGCACTAGCGAAAGTACGCAGCCTAGGCCATGTTTTTAAGCATTGCAATACCGTTTTTGTGCCCGTTTACTACTTGCTACCTTGCTGTTTTTATTTTTTCAGATTGTAAAATTATGTTTCTACCATCAATATTACACTTTTATCACCATCTCTTCGCCAAACTAGTGCACCTATACAATTTGCCATTGTATTGGGTGTGTTGGGGACATAAGAAATTTCTTGTATTTGGCTGCAGGGTTGTTTGAGAGAGACCATCTTCATCCTACACCTCTCACGGATTGATAAACCTTAGGTCATCCACTTGAGGGGAAATTCCTACTGTCCTACAAAACTATGCGCTTGGAGGCCCAACACATGTCTACCAGAATAAAGTTGTGTAGTAGACATCAAGCTCTTCTCTAGCGCCATTGCCGGGGAGGTGAGTGCTTGAAGGTATATCTTTAGATCTTGCAATTGAATCTTTTAGTTTCTTGTTTTATCACTAGTTTGGTTTATAAAAATAAAACTACAAAAAAATGGAATTGATTTTGCATCATATTATTGATCATCTTTATAATATCTTTCTTGAAAATGATGGATCAGAAAGTTGTGCTCAATTGTTAGAAGAAGAAATCAATAAAATGTTTGTCACGAAGTATTTGAATGATGAGCATAATTGCAATGTTATTAGTATGAATTCTTTGAATATCCATGATCCTAATGATATGCAAAGCCATAATCTTGGAGATGCTATATTTGATGAAGATGATACTTTTAGTCCCCCAAGATTTGATGAGCAAATTTATTATGATGAAAGCATGCCTCCTATTTATGATGATTATATTGACGAAAGTGTCTTTGGAGAGGTCATGACTTTATTTAGTGATGAATCCACCATTTTGGATGAGGCTTCAATTGGCTATGATAACAAAGTTGCTATCTATGATGATTACGGTGATGACATGTATGTTGTAAAGAATAATGATAACCATGGAACTTCTCATCAAGATTTTAATTTTTCACTCTCATGATAGTTATTTTGTTGAGTTTGCTCCCACTACTATTCATGAGAGTAAATTTGCTTATGTGGAGAGTAATAAAAATTCTATGCGTATGAATCATGAAAAGAATGCTTTGTGTGATAGCTATATTGTTGAATTCATTCTTGATGCTACTGAAAATTATTATGAGAGAGGAACATATGCTTGTAGGTATTGCAATAATATCAAGTTTGCTTTCTTTATGTTGAATATCTTGAAGTTTTGCTTGTTTTGCCTTCCTATGCGAATTGATTCTTGTTCCCACAAGTTGTTTGCTCACAAAATACCTATGCATAGGAAGTGGGTTAGATTTAAATGTGCTAGTCATATGCTTCATGATGCTCTTGTTATGTTTCAATCGTTATCTTTTATGAGAGCATCATTGAAATCATCATGCCTAACTAAAAGGCATTAAAGAAAAGCACTAGCTGGGAGACAACCCAACACTTTTACCTATTGTTTTTGTGTGTTCACATGATCAGGCTACTGTAGTAATCATGTTTTATTGCTTTTGTTTCAATAAAGAGCCAAGTAAAGCCTTTAGGATCTTGTTGGGTGATAGTTACTTTGATCTTGCTGAAAAACAAAAACTTTTGTGCTCACAAAAATAATTCTAGTTTTTAACAAAAGAGTGAATTTGAGTTGATTCTTTTTGCAGAAGTTTAACATACAAATTTCTCACGTGGTCCTAATTTTTCAGAATTTTTGGAGTAGCAGAAGTATGGTTTGAGTATAGATTACTACATATTGTTCTGTTTTTGACAGATTCTGTTTTTAATGCATAGTTTTCTAGTTTTGTACTCCCTCTGTTCCTAAATATTTGTCTTTCTAGAGATTTCAAATGGTCGCCACATACGGATGTATATAGACATATTTTAGAGTGTAGATTCACTCATTTTGCTCCGTATGTAGTCACCATTTGAAACCTCTAAAAAGACAAATATTTAGGAACGGAGGGAGTAGTTTCTATGGACTATATTGCTTAATATAAATTGTAGAAATGATATGATACATTAGGCATTGTGTGGAAACAATTATGAATCTTGGCTTGACAGTACCAAAGTGAAATGGTTTGCTCTTTAACATACTAACCTATCTCACAAAGTTTCGTTAAGTTTTGTGTGATTGAACTTTTCAAGTTTTGGGTGAGATGTCGGTATGAGGAGAATAAGGAGTGACAAGAACGTAAGCTTGGGGATTCCCAAGGCACCCCCAAGGAAATATTCATGGAAAATCCAAGCAACTAAGCTTGGGGATGCCCCGGAAGGCATCCCCTCTTTCGTCTTCAACAATATTGGTAACCTTACTTAGAGCTATGTTTTCATTCATCACATGATATGTGTTTTACTTCGAGCGTCAATTTATTTTATTAGGATTTACTTGCTGTTATTTCAATAAAAGTGGCAATGATAGCCTTTGCCATGCTTATTTTGTAAGTATACATGTTGTTGTTTGAAAATAGAAAGTTTACCGCAGTTGCAAAAATTCCCTAGAAAAATTAGAATGTGACAAAATGTTGAAACCTTTTGCAAAATGAGCTCTGATAAACTTTCCACAACGTGATAAATTTTCATAATTTTTGAGGTTAGGTAAGTATTGATACTCTTGAATTCTTTACAGGCTGTACTGTTTTGGTAGATTGTTGATATGTTTGCATTGTTTGCATATGTTTGCTTGTTTAATGATTCTATTTGAGGATAAGAGTATTAAATATGCAGAGGAATTTAGTATGCAATTTTGAATAATAATTTTAGTGATTTGCTACAGTAGAGAATGATAAGGTTTTTTGCATTGGTTTATACTAACTTATCTCACGAGTCCTTGTTGAGTTTTGTGTGGATGAAGCTTTTGAGATCTAGGAAAACCGTGATATGAGTAGAATTAAGGAGACACAAAAGCTCAAGCTTGGGGGTGCCCAAGGCACCCCAAGATAATATTTCAAGAAGTCTCAAGCATCTAAGCTTGGGGATGCTTTGGTAGGCATCCCATCTTTCTTCTCCAACAATTATCGGTTACTATCGGTTGAGCCTAAGTTTTTTCTTCTTCACATGATGTGTGCCATCCTTGGATTGTCATTTTATTTTCATTTTGCTTGTTGTTTTAATAAGATACTTAGATCTGAAAGTTTTTTAACAAAATAGAGTCCTCGAATAGTTGCCAGAGAGGCTAAGTAAGCGGCATTCACATCCCGTCAACGAAGCTCTTTTCTATGTCATTTACTCTTGTGCTTCACTTATATACTATGAGTAAATTGTTGAATAAATTGAATATCATGAAGTTGAAATCATGTCATGCCTAGTGGTAGCTTCACATTGGGTTTAGAAAGTGAAATCTTTTGAGGCTTGACAATCATAATATTGGTCATACAAGCAATTCATGAATAATTAGTATAAGGAATAGAACTTTCACATATAAATACACTATCATGGAAATCTTTTGTGATTGTGATCACCCACCAAAATATTATATGCCAAAATTGTTGATGTTGGGCAAGGAAGACAACATAATGGTTTATGTTTGTTCATATTCACATAGAAGTTATATTGTCAAAGATCCTTCAACATGTGGTGCTTGTCCCCCATCTTTACTAGCCAAGCACCAAGAAGAGATACTACTTGTGCATCCAAAAACCCTTAAATCCAAATCTTATTTTCAAGAGTCCACCATACCTACCTATATGCAGTACTCTTTTCCCGTTCTAAGAAAATTTGTATGTGCCATCTCTAATTTTCAAAATATATTTCTCTTTTGTGTGCTCGTACCGCTCGTGAGGCGGTGAGGGGTGGCCAATATTTTCCATGCTAGATGTGTTATTCTCATGATGAGTGTTTTTCACTTGTCATTGCATGATAGTAAGGCAAAGGTATTAGGGATGCCCAGTCCCGAAATGAAAAATGAATTTCCTTTATGTTGTCAAATAATAAATTCCTTGGAAAATGTTGGTATGGAGGGCACCCATGCATACGGTTAGCCATGGAAAGTAAAAGTATGGTGGAAAATGAATAAACTTTATTTTCTGTTTGGGAACCGCCTATGATATATCTAGCATGGAAAGTGTTGGGAGCTCTAAGTCGTTTTCGTTGGTGGGAAAAGTATGCCTCTCAAAATGTTTTTATGTCACAATTTTCGCTTTGAGCTCTGGCACCTCTACAAATCCCTACTTCCCTCTATGAAGGGCCTATGTTTTACTTTTCAGTATTTACTTTTCTGCAAAGAGTCAAAGTATTCCTCTCTATTCTTTTTTATTTTTATCTTTTGGTAAGCATCATGTGGTGAGGAAATATCTAGGCACATATGTCCAGTTGAATATGGGTAGTGTCGGCGTCATGGGAACGGGGGTACCCAGACTTGCCTGCCTGCGGCCCAGGGCGTGGCTCCACCAACGGCCTGGTACGGCCCATCTTCATCAACAACCAATCAAGACCCTCGCGAGGGGCCAAGACTCCGAGGCGGATGACACCAAGACCTCCCCAGGGGCGGACTCGCTAGGCCGGCTCCCAAGGAGCTGAGATATATATGCAAGGGACACCTCCCAAGGTCCGTGTGACGTGAGCCATGACGACCATGGCCAGGCGGACACCAGCGGGCGCAGAGTGCTTGTTTCCTCTTTGGTGCTAAGGAAGTAGGCGTAGGCGAGGAGTCCCAATGGATCAGGCAAAGGTTTCCATATCGGTGCAACAAGACCAAGACCAGCAGGACGGAAGGACGGAGGTCACCGTGGAGCCCACGGCGGCGTCACCACCAGAGCCTTTGGCAGGCGAAGACCACCTTTCGTCAAGATAACTTGTACTAGTTGTCCCCCTTCGAAATTGGCTGTTGTGGGGTCCCTTCCCACCTAAACATTTGGGAAGAGGAGTAGGGCCACTATAAATAGGGCTAGCCACCACCATAGCAAAGGGGGATCATTTAGACCAACCAAAAACACACCAGGCCATCGACCTCAAGAACAGCTCTCCTCAGGAGGCTGTTCATCCACTGTACTAGTTCATCCTTAGCCCACGAGGCAATCCACCACACCACACTAGAGTGGGGTATTACACCACAACGGTGGCCCGAACCAGTATAGACTCCTGTGTCACTTGTTCCTTGGGTTCGGCGAGCTAGGCCTTGAGATCATGCGAGAGCGAGCTAGGGAGAGATCTTTGTGCGCACCCCAGTGTTCGAACCTCAAGGGTTTGCCGGAACCCGCAATCCGACATTTGGCGCGCCGGGTAGGGGTGTGTTGAAGCCTTTCTTCCGTTGATCCACGCTCCACTGCTCCATCGCATCCATGTCCGACGCTCGCTGAGCCCGTGCAAAGCGCCGGGCTATCCTCGCCGCCTGCATCGCTCAGACGGTGCCTGTTGCCGGACCTCCCCGCCGTTCTCCATCACGCGCTGCCAACGCCACCACCGGCCCGACAGCAAACGAGCAGCAGGCTTCATAGATGCATTCCTCCGTGCGGCGGGACGGACGTACCGCCACTCGGTCACAGATTCATCGTCCCATGCTCGTCGCGCACCCACGAACGCGCAGGCCGCACTGCTCATGGCATGTGAGCTCCTGCGTTACCGCTCGGTCGATGACCACTACGACGATTGGCTGGACCGCATCGCCGAGCTCATCAGCGCTGCACGAGGCTCTCCCGCACCTTATCTCTCGCTGCCTCGGCCACCCCCAGCTACGGGCGATGTAGCTCATGGAGTGCCTCCGCCGGCACCGCATCAAGACGGCGCCCTCACCCCAAGGCACGCGGCTCACGGAGCGCCTCCGCTACCTCCACATCAAGACGGCGCCCTAGCACCAAGACGCGCGGTCCCACGGCTTGAACCACCATGCCGGGCGCCCGCACACGAAGAAGGAAGCTGCCAAGAAGTCCCAAGGCCGCAAGAACGTGCTCCTGCGCTCCCAGCACCATTGCGTCAAGACCGCGCGCCGCCTGCGACGGCTGTGCATGGATATCAGGATCAGGCTCCACCACCACAACGGGCTCCAGTGACCACAGCAGGCTTTCGTGCCTTTACTCCTGGGCTGCGCACCGTCGTCTGGCCAGGCAAGTTCAAGCCAGACCTGCCTCCACACTATGATGGCACCCCCGACCCTGTGGAATTCTTACAGCTCTACAAGCTGAGCATCGAGGCAGCCAATGGAGACGAGAAGGTCATGGCGAACTGGTTTCCCATGGCCCTCAAGGATGGCGTGCGCTCGTGGATCCTGAACTTGCCCGCAAGATCGATCTCCTCCTGGGGAGAGATGCGCAAGCATTTCGTCGCCAACTTCCAGGGCACTCGCGACTGCCCGCCAGCTGTGGGCGACCTGCGGCACATCAACTAGCAACCAGGGGAAACCCTGTAGAAGTACATCCAGCACTCCAACAACGTTCGCCTCAAGATTCCCAAGGTGAAGGACGAGGCCATCATCTTTGCAATCTCCGATGGCGTCCGCGATTTCAAGATGAAGGAAGAGCCCGCCATCCACGACGAGCTATGCATGACCCTGGAGATGTTCAATATGACGACCAAGTGCGCAAGGGCTGAGGAAGGACGCCTTTCCCTCCTCGAGCTCCCAGCTGCTGACTAGGAGGATAAGAAGGCAAAGATCAAGGACGCGAAGCGCAAGGGGCTGCCATGCTCACGGCGAAGCCAGAGATGAAGCGCGGATGCGACCACCTCGAATCATCCAAGGCCAACCGCCCATTCTGTGCCTTCCACAATGTTCACAGCCACAACACCAGCGACTGTCAGGAGCTCAGGGCCATCCGAGATGGGCGCTTCGGTCAACGCCCCGAGCGCAATGACCGAGGCTATGACCAAGGAGGAGGACGAAGCGGAGAACGCTGGGACGATTGCAGCCCCCGCCAGGAGTGGCATGACCAGCCCCGTGAGGACCGCTGGCAGGACCAGCCTCGCGAGGCCGCCTGGAGAGACCAGCCTCATGAGGATCACCCGCAGGGCAACACCGGCCTTCCTCCGTTGCCTCCCCCACCAAGAAGGAACGGCGACCACCATCAAGACGAGGGGGCTGGGGGCTTCCAGGAGCCACGCGCCATCACCTGTATCTTGGGTGGTGCTCAAGCCCCAGCCTCTCAGCGTGCCTTCAAGCAGTTTGCTCGCGAGGTGAATGCGGCCCTTCCTAGGCTCGAGGCCACGCGCCCGCTCAGGTGGTCCAAGTGCGCCATCACCTTCAGCTCGTCAGACCAGCTCAAGTGCGCGGTGACCGCCGGCGCCCTCCCGATGCTCTACTCACCCGTCATCAGCAACATTCAAGTCACCAAGACCCTCATCGACGGCGGCGGAGGGCTCAACGTCCTGTCCATCGAGACATTCGATAGCCTCCAGGTGCCATACGATTAGCTGCATCCTACTAAGCCTTTCTTAGGAGTGACCGACGGCTCCACCACCCCGATAGGGCAGGTCTGCCTCCCTGTCACCTTCGGCCAGCATGACAACTACCGCACCGAGCTCATCGGCTTCGACGTCGCCCACATCCGCCTGCCGTACAACACCATCCTTGGGTTCCAGCCTTGGTAAAGTTTATGGCAGTCAATCACCACGGCTGCAACGTCCTCAAGATGCCAGGGAGAGGAGGCATCATCACGGTCCCTTGTGAAGAAAGAGATGCGGTGTCCTCCCTCGAGCGTGCTTATCAAGCTGCAGCAACCGAAGACCCCGACAATGAAGGCACCCTGTACCCTCCTAAGGCCAACCCCAAGAAGAAGAAGTAGCTACTCCGTCAAGGGCCTTAGGAGGGCGGCATCTCCAGCGGCACTATCTCGGGACCTGTGCACGCAGATGGAGCGCCTCCTTCCCTTGCATAGGAAGGCGCGCCCGGCTCCCTCCTCAGGCTGGGCTCGAGGGCACTCTTCTAGAGGGCCTCAGACCTAGCCAATGTCATGAGGGAGGCGCTCGGGCACCATGTGGAGGCGTGTTTCGCCGCACATTTCCCTCAAGGGGGCACAAGGCGTGGGACGCCTTGTGCTCAAGAATTCATCACCAAGGCAATCTAGGAGCTTCAAGAGGCAAGGACCATACATGGCGACCGACGCCTGATACGTCTCTGTCGTATCTACTTTTCCAAACACTTTTTCCCTTGTTTTGGACTCTAACTTGTATGATTTGAATGGAACTAACCTGGACTGACGCTGTTTTCAGCAGAATTGCCATGGTGTTGTTTTATGTGCAGAAAACAAATATTCTTGGAATGACCTGAAACTCCACGGAACATCTCAGAAAAACTAATAAAAAAATCCTCGCCAAAGATGAAGACCAGGGGGCCCACACCCTTCTCACGAGGGTGGGGGGCGCCCCCCCCCCCTAGGGCGCGCCCCCCTACCTCATGGGCCCCCTGGATGCCCTCCGACACCAACTCCAACTCTATATATTTGCTTTCAGCGAGAAAAAATTAGAGAGAAGAAATCATTGTGTTTTACGATACGGAGCCACCGCCAAGCCCTAAAACCTCTCGGGAGGGCTGATCTGGAGTCCGTTCGGGGCTCCGGAGAGGGGGATTCATCGCCGTCGTCATCATCAACCATCCTCCATCACCAATTTCATGATGCTCACCGCCGTGCGTGAGTAATTCCATCATAGGCTTGCTGGACGGTGATGGGTTGTGTCGGTGTACTAGAGTAGGGGTACCCTAGTACCCCGAACTTGTGCACGGGCGGTTGCAGCATCCCGCGGCAAGGCTTGCCGGGTGACCGCCAAGACCCTCCGTGGTTCCCTTGAAGACCATTCAAGAACAAAGTACTCAAACCAAGGCCCCGACAAGAGGAGCTTGCCGGGAAGGCCAACCAAGGCCCCGGCAAGAGGAGCTTGCCGGGAAGGCCAACCCAGGCCCCGGCAAGAGGATCTTGCCGGGAAGAGACAAGACCCCGGCAAGAGGAGGTTGCCGGGAAGGCCACTCAAGGCATACCAAGAAAGCTTGCCGCGACGCGCCCTGCGTCCCAGCAAGGCCCGGTGAGCAACAAGCTCCCAAACACGACAAGACGACGACCGCGGCAAGGAGCTTGCCGCGGGAAACCCCCACTTCATGCCCGCGCTCTAGCACACCTGCTAACGTGTCGCTCTAGGACTCTCCCAAGCACACATGGCAGGAGGCCGCACAGCTAGGGGTGCGCGGTGGCAAGCGGAGATGAAGAGAAGGCCATCGTGGCAAACGGTGGCGCTCCTAACGGTCACTTTTTGCACTGTTTAGGCAACTCAGATGGGCATTCAATGACCTTGTCCCCTGCCGTCAGAGTTAGGTAGGGTGCACTGTGTCCACAGTAGCGGTAGCTGCACCTACCGCATCCTTTTCCATTTTTACCCTTCTAGTCTACGTTGCCACCTGTTAGTGACCCCTTGAAAGTATAAAAGGAGGCCCAGGCGCAACGTAGAGGAGGTTCGGCTCATTCGAAACATCAGGAACACTCTCACGCTCGGTCTGGTAGCATCCATCGCTCCTAAGCAAGAATTCAATACACACAAACAAGCAGCAGTAGGGTTTTACGCATCCGTGCGGCCCGAAGCTGGGTAAAACTGCTCGCGTGTACTGCCTCGATCCGCTCTTTGTGCGGCCTCCGCCCCCCTCCGAACCGAAAGGGGCCCGGTCCCCATAGGTGTTGGTGGATCAGCTTCCCCGACATCTTTGGCGCGCCAGGTAGGGGGCGTCAAGATTGTGCGAACCCGATCCGGCGTGCACGCAAGCTAAATCTTCATCGTCTTCATCGACATGCCACCGAAGAAGAAGGATTCGGAGGCAGCTGTTCCGTCTGCGTCACTTTCACTGCCTCCGGAACAAACGGGTGGTGGAGTGGACGCCGGCGGAAGAATGGGCGTCGACGAGGGAGCCCTCAGTGCGGCCAAGTCCAAGGACAAGGCGGCACAGACCTCGGCGTCCATGCGCGCACCACGCCCCTCTCAGGAGGCGCGGGACCAGCAGCGTCATGGCGTTCGCAGCGCCATACGTCCGCTGGGCCAAGATCAAGCTGGTGGTTCTCGTGGCGCTCAAGACCAACATGCACGTCAACATGCTGGCTCGAGCGAAGTACGGTCGCCTGGGCGGGGCACTGCTCCTTCTAACGTGGTTAGGAGTCCGAGCACGCCCCACTCCTCGCACCGTTCACCTCCACCGCCCACCACTCCAGCAGAAGCCTTGGCGCGAGCTCAACTGCTCCTAGACTATCCTCCGATGGCGGACAAGACCGACGAATGGAGGGCCACTATCCAGAGCCTCATAGGCTTCGCCAACAGCGACACTGTGCGGCAACCAAGCACCTCGCTACCGCGGCAAGACAGTCGGACGCGAGCCGATGGCAACAAGACCGGGGGAGGTGAGACTTACATGCACTCTCCACTATGAAGGCCTGCAAATGGAACACGTTCCGCGAGCTCAGAATGACATTATTGATGGCCTGTCAAAGTGCGCTGCACTAAAGTTGCCTGTGGAACCAGGGATCTTTGTGCTCAAGCTGACTCAACCATCCGTGACACCATCAACTGGACAGAATAAGAAGAGGAAGTTGGTTTCTGGTGACTACTTTCCGGCAGAGCTTCCCGAAGCCGCCGCCAAGAAGGTCCCCAAGATCGACACCAAGAGTGCTGAGGAGCAGTCTGCTCCGGCGAACCTCTTGGTTTGTTCCGTTGAAGCAGACGCTCCCGACAAGTTCTACTCCGGCAAGCTTGCCGGGGAATATCACGCTCCGGCCGAACCGCAGGTTCTTGCCGTAGAAGCGGATGTTCCCACAGCAACATATATACCTTTAGCCCTTGTTGTCGAGCCACAAGCTCCAGCATGGGCGCAGCAGATTGACCATTTCCTTCAGACAGGAGAGCTTCCCGAAGAGCAAGAAGAAGCGGAAAGAGTAGCCCGGCAGTCAAGTATGTACAAGTTTGTCGACAACACACTATACAGAATAAGACTCAACGGTGTGAAATTGAAGTGCATTCGCCGGGAAGATAGACAACAGCTGTTGGCAGAGATACATGGAGGCATATGTGGTCACCACATTAGCGCAAGAGCACTTGCCGGCAAAGCATTCCGACAAGGTTTCTTCTGGCGGACAGCCCTCCAGGATGCAACTGCACAAGTAACCAAGTGTGAAGCGTGCCAGTTCCATTCCAAACAGATACACCAGCCAGCTCAAGCTCTCCAGACGATCCCTTTATCCTGGCCATTTTCGGTCTGGGGGCTCGACATCCTCGGCCCCTTCCCCCGAGCTGTTGGGGGCTTTGAGTTCTTGTACGTTGCAATCGACAAGTTCACAAAGTGGCCGGAAGTGGAACCAGTGAGGAAGGTGACAGCACAGTCAGCAGTCAAGTTCTTCAGGTCGATTGTTTGCCGTTTCGGGGTTCCTAACAGGATCATCGCTGACAACGGCATGCAACTTACGAGCCGCACCTTCATGCAGTATGTCCAAGATCTTGGCGCCAAGGTCTGCTTCGCTTCTGTTGCTCACCCGAGAAGCAACGGTCAAGCAGAGAGGGCAAATGCTGAAGTGCTGCGAGGACTCAAGACCAGAACTTTCGACAGGCTACACAGGTGCGGAAGAAACTGGATCGAGGAGCTGTTGGTGGTTCTTTGGTCGATCAGGATGACGCCAAATCGAGCCACTGGCCAGACACCCTTCGCTCTAATCTACGGAGCGGAGGCAGTTCTCCCCACGGAACTCATTTACGGGTCGCCTCGAGTGCTCGCTTATGATGAGCTCGAGCAAGAGCAGCTGCGACAAGATAACGCGCTGCTCCTCGAGGAAGACCGTCTTCAGGCTGTTGTGCGAGCCGCTCGCTACCAGCAAGCTTTGCGTCGCTACCATAGCCGCAAAGTTAAGGCCAGAAGCTTCGAGGAAGGCGACCTTGTTCTTCGGCGTGTTCAGTCCGCCAAGAATTCCAACAAGTTGACGCCGAAGTGGGAAGGCCCTTATCGGGTGAAACGAGTCACTAGGCCCGGCGCTGTCCACCTTGAGACCGAAGATGGCATTCCGGTGAGCAACTCCTGGAACATAGAACATCTTCATAAGTTTTACTCGTAGGGCACGGTTGCCGGAAGCTTTTCCGGCAACCACCTTTTGTACAAGTCTTGCCGATGTTGCATGTAATCCTTTGTACAAAGCCGGGCGCAGACCCCGTGCACCAGTAAATTTCATGTGCCCCGCACATCTTGTCAGTTTTTTTATGGTATAATCCTTTTTTCGCATATGTTATATGACACTTTGTGCAGCACCAAATCCCGGTAAGCGATAACGAGTCCAAGGCTCCATATCATTACTTTATTTCTCTGTTTCTTTCTCAAAAGAAGGAAGGTTCCCTCGCCCACAAGGTTTACCGGGGGGGAAGGAGAAGATAATGGTGTGGACCAGGCCGTTCAAGAAAGTTTCTCCTTGCCGGGAAGCAGACGGCAGAAAAGCTAAGTTGCTAAAGCTTGAGCAATCAGTTTTTTAAGTTTTTGAGTTATTTTCCTTGAACGACCGTGCTTTGTATGGAAAACCTGTGCGCGGAGGAACCAAATCGTAGCTAGCTGCGCCCTTACTTTGTTTCGAGTCCGCTCAACAACTTAAGTGAGCTGCAACTAGTTGCGACAAGGTTGCTTGTCGGTAGCGACCCCGCCAGCAGGCTGCTGAAGTTCCGCACTCGGCGCTCGCGGCAAGGGTGCCTGCACCGGCAAGTTTCCCTAGAAAGCGTAGGGCAGAACCATACAAAGCCAAGAGTCGAGTAAAGGAAGTAACACAGCAATTTTTTGCCTAAGATAGAGTTATATTACAAAAATAACTTGTCGCGCCTCTAATAAAGTGTTCCCATGACATGACTGGCAGCGACAAAAAAGAAGAAAATGGACGGCCTAATCTACGCGACCGCCGTCAACCCTTTTGACCTCGTTCACCCTGTCCACAATGGGTGCGACGAGGGCCTTAAGTGCGTCAAGATCAGCGTCCGCCGGCAGCCTCTTGAGGACGTTGGTGAGGTTGAGGCCCGGATTGCGGAAGGCCACCTTCACCAGCACCTTCTCCAGAACTCCGGCACAAATCGAGCGTGACTCGTCGGCCAACTGCTTTGGGATCCGTTCCCGGAGTTGCTGGAGCGCCGCCGCCACGCCTTTGAAGAACAGAGTGAGCTTGGCGCCGGGTTGGAGTTCCTCGTCGGAAGAGTACCCGAAGCCTTTCACCCCGGGGTTATAGCATGCATGCTAGAGGTCGAGTGTCCGTCCTTTTGCTTCTCTTTCGTTCGCAGGGCTCGCATATCCTGGCCAGACTGCTTGAGGACGAAAAGGAGAAGAAGGGCGCGCCGGCACCTGGGCCCCGGCAAGCCAGTATCGCTGGGGGCTGCGAGTGCCAAGAATCGTCCACGGCAAACCAGAGTTGCCGGGGGCTGCAATATCAGATAAGTCTTTCATCCCTCATCATGCATCCTCTTATGGACTGGGGAATGCGAAACCGCGTTTCTTCCCGAAAACTGCTGTGCTCCCTCAACTCTAGGCCCTGGGGCTCGTTCCCGGGGCCAAGTTTGGTCGTAGTCGCGGCAGCAAAGGGATGAAACAAGGAGACCGCACCCACCTCGTTCCCGCCTTCGTCAAAGGGTGAGAAAGGTCGAGCGACGTGGGAAGGCGGCAGGGCCTGTTGCCGGGAGATGAAATGTCTGTCCGAGGGATACCAAGGATTTGCTCCTTGGTGTGGGTTCAACTCGCGAGAGAAATAACCCGGCAAGCATCCCCTTTTCATTAAAAAACATCCCACTCAGGTACAGTCCATAGAGGATGAAAAACATGAAAGAGAGGATTACAAGTTTTAGATACAGCTAAGGCCCGAAGGCTTACGAATTAAAAAGATAAGATGCCCGTAATCCCTTTCCTGTCCCTCTCTTCAGGAGGCAGGTCAAGGAGGCGAAAAGGGCAAAAGGAGCGCCTAGGCGAGCTACGGGTGCCAGAAGACACCAAGAGAACATCCCGGGGGCCGTCCGAAGGCTGGACGGCGATGGCGGCGCTGGAAGCGGGGCTCGAAGACGGGGCGGCAGGACGTCAGCACGCTGTCGAGGGCACCACGCCCTCGTACTCCGACCTGACGGCCTTGTCGCCAGCCCTCTTCCCCTTCCGCAGCCTCCCTACGCCAGCCGCCCAAGGAGACGACCCCGGGGAGTTCAAGGAGCCGGCGACACGGATGATGGGGTCGCCGGTGCCGCGCGAAGCGGCGCCCGACGCCTAGTCGGACCCGCCACCCCGCCGCCCGCTACCCTCATCGTCGCTGTCGCTCTCCTCCTCGTCACTCTCGCTCGAGGAGGAGCCTTCGCTGTCGGAGGAGCTGTCCACGCAGCACTTCGCCCGAGTGCCGAAGCACCCGAAGACCTTGACGGAGAGGAGATCGCCCTCCATCAACTTAAAATGGAGGGTAAACCCCTCCATCAGGCTGTGGATACGGGCGAACGTCTTCCACCCTCGATCAAGATACATCACATTAGGGGCTGGGAATACAACGCGGACTCGCGTGCCGCTGATCCCACAGCCCCTCATGTGCAGTCTCAGTGTCTCGGGCGGGTCCAACTCCATCGCGCTCGCAAACGGAGCTGGAAGCCGGAGGCGACGACGAGGCGCCCGGCGCAGCTTGACGAAGAACTCGCAAGGGTCGTCCCCTATATGGACCGCCGTGGGGGGAGGAGCCGCCGGCGGAGGCGAAGCTGGCGCGCCGCCCCGCCCGCCTCTTCCCCGAGCGCCTCGACCTCGTCCTCGACCTCGTCCGCGACCTCGCCCCCTCCCTCTTCCCCTTATGGCTGGCTCTGCCACCACGGGCGCGGGAGAGGGAGAGATGCGCTGTCTGGCGGCGACCCTCGCCGCCACCGATGAAGGGCCTGGGTTCCCTTTCTCCATGGCGAATGAGAGAAAGGGGAGCAGAAGCTGAAGAAAGGAGGAGATGAGAGAGTGCGGGTTTCTGTGCTCCCCTCCCGCTCTTTATAAAGGAGCGAGGTGGGGGCTCGGCCGCCCCGCTCAGCGAATCAAGGCACGGGAAGAGCAGGGAGTCGGGGCCAACCCGCTGCCTCTGCTCGCGACGGCCCAGTTTCCCACTTCCACCGTCCGCGACCCCAAGCGCATGGGAGCCGCGTGGCGGGGATGCAGAACCAAGGCGACGGATGAGGCGGCCTCGCTCCGCCTCGTGATCGCGGGGAGTGGACGTCCCGAAAACCGCGCACCGGCCCCGTCCAGTAAATGCACCACGCCCCCACGCCTACCTCCGTTTAGGGAGGAGGGCGTGAACCGTCCCCATCATCGTGGCCTGACGCATGCTCGAGGGGCTTAGCCCCGCGCACGCCGCCCGCGTCACCCACGACGCCGCGTTTGACGCGTGCCGTTCTGGGCGTGCGCGGTGGGAGCGGAGAGATATGCGGCGTGACCTAGGCCGCGCGTGCCCGTGCACTGTTTTGGGCCTGGCCCAACAGCGGTCGGCACCGTGTCTGGCCCAGGCCCGGGGGCTCCTGTCGGTGTACTAGAGTAGGGGTACCCTAGTACCCCGAACTTGTGCACGGGCGGTCGCAGCATCCCGCGGCAAGGCTTGCCGGGTGACCGCCAAGACCCTCCGTGGTTCCCTTGAAGACCATTCAAGAACAAAGTACTCAAACCAAGGCCCCGGCAAGAGGAGCTTGCCGGGAAGGCCAACCAAGGCCCCGGCAAGAGGAGCTTGCCGGGAAGGCCAACCCAGGCCCCGGCAAGAGGATCTTGCCGGGAAGAGACAAGACCCCGGCAAGAGGAGCTTGCCGGGAAGGCCACTCAAGGCATACCAAGAAAGCTTGCCGCGACGCGCCCTGCGTCCCGGCAAGGCCCGGTGAGCAACAAGCTCCCAAACACGACAAGACGACGACCGCGGCAAGGAGCTTGCCGCGGGAAACACCCACTTCGTGCCCGCGCTCCAGCACACCTGCTAACGTGTCGCTCTAGGACTCTCCCAAGCACACGTGGCAGGAGGCCGCGCAGCTAGGGGTGCGCGGTGGCAAGCGGAGATGAAGAGAAGGCCATCGTGGCAAACGGTGGCGCTCCTAACGGTCACTTTTTGCACTGTTTAGGCAACTCAGATGGGCATTCAATGACCTTGTCCCCTGCCGTCAGAGTTAGGTAGGGTGCACTGTGTCCACAGTAGCGGTAGCTGCACCTACCGCATCCTTTTCCATTTTTACCCTTCTAGTCTACGTTGCCACCTGTCGGTGACCCCTTGAAAGTATAAAAGGAGGCCCAGGCGCAACGTAGAGGAGGTTCGGCTCATTCGAAACATCAGTAACACTCTCACGCTCGGTCTGGTAGCGTCCATCGCTCCTGAGCAAGAATTCAATACACACAAACAAGCAGCAGTAGGGTTTTACGCATCCGTGCGGCCCGAAGCTGGGTAAAACTGCTCGCGTGTACTGCCTCGATCCGCTCTTTGTGCGGCCTCCGCCCCCCTCCGAACCGAAAGGGTCCCGGTCCCCATAGGTGTTGGTGGATCAGCTTCCCCGACAGGTTGGATGAGATTTATCATGTAATCGAGTTAGTTTTGTTAGGGTTTGATCCCTAGTATCCATTATGTTCTGAGTTTGATGTTGCTATGACTTTGCTATGCTTAATGCTTGCCACTAGGGCCCGAGTGCCATGATTTCAGATCTGAACCTATTATGTTTTCATGAATATATGTGAGTTCTTGATCCTATCTTGCAAGTCTATAGTCACCTACTATGTGTTATGATCCGGCAACCCCGAAGTGACAATAATCGGGACCACTCCCGGTGATGACCATAGTTTGAGGAGTTCATGTATTCACTATGTGCTAATGCTTTGTTCCAGTTCTCTATTAAAAGGAGGCCTTAATATCCCTTAGTTTCCAATAGGACCCCGCTGCCACGGGAGGGTAGGACAAAAGATGTCATGCAAGTTCTTTTCCATAAGCACGTATGACTATATACGGAATACATGCCTACATTACATTGATGAATTGGAGCTAGTTCTGTGTCACCCTATGTTATGACTGTTACATGATGAACCGCATCCGGCATAATTATCCATCATTGATCCGGTGCCTACGAGTTTTCCATATACTGGTTTACGCTTATTTACCTTCCCGCTGCTACTGTTACAATCACTACAAAATACCAAAAACATTACTTTTGATGTCTTTACTTTTGTTGCCGCTACCACCACTATCATATTACTTTGCTACTAAACACTTTGATGCAGATACTAAGTTTCCAGGTGTGGTTGAATCGACAACTCAGCTGCTAATACTTGAGAATATTCTTTGGCTCCCCTTGTGTCGAATCAATAAATTTGGGTTGAATTCTCTACCCTCGAAAGCTATTGCGATCCCCTATACTTGTGGGTTATCAAGACCAATTTCTAGCGCCGTTGCCGGGGAGCATAGCTCTATTCTTTAAGTCACTTGGGATTTATATCTGCTTATCACTATGAAGAACTTGAGAGATCCAAAAACTAAGATCTATCCCTCAACTACGAGGGGAGGTAAGGAACTGCCATATAGCTCTGCACTTGATTCACCTTCTGTTATGAGTAAGTTTGTGACACCTACACCTACTTCTGCTATTCGTTCTGATATGTCGCATGTTATTGATGAAGCCACTTCTGCTATGTATGATACTTATAATGAAACTCCTTCTATGCCTGATACTACTGTGCCCCTTGGTGAATTTCTTGATGAACAAATTGCTAGGGCTAGAGAAAAAGAAATTATTGAATCTGAATACAATGATGATGATGATGATGAAAATATGCCTGTTATTCTTGAGGGTTATCTTTTTGATATGGAATCTTCTGTCGCTATTTCAGCTTGCAAGGATAGATATGAGCTTAAGAGGTTATTAATTAAATGGAACAAAGAATCACTTAGAGATGAAATGAAACCCGACCCTACTTTTGCTACATCACATATTTGTGTTCCTGATAAGGATTATGAATTCTCTGTTGATCCTGATATAATTACTTTGGTTGAATCTGATCCGTTTTATGGCTATGAATCTGAAACTGTTGTGGCACATCTTACTAAGTTAAATGATATAGATGCCCTGTTCACTAATGATGAGAGATCGCGTTACTTTTATATACTCAAAATATTTCCGTTCTCATTAAAGGGTGATGCTAAGATATGGTTTAATTCTCTTGATCCTGGTTGTGTGTGTAGTCCCTAGGACATGATTTATTACTTCTTTGCTAAATATTTCCCTGCTCATAAGAAACAAGCTGCTTTGAGGGAAGTATACAACTTCGTGCAAATTAAAGAAGAGAGTCTCCCACAAGCTTGGGGGAGGCTTCTCAAGTTACTTAATGCTTTGCCTGATCATCCTCTTAAGAAACCTGAAATACTTGATATCTTTTATAATGGACTAACCGATGCTTCCAGAGATTACCTGGATAGTTGTGTTGGTTCTCTTTTCAGGGAAAGAACACCGGATGAAGCTGAAATCCTATTGAATAATATGTTGACAAATGAAAATAATTGGGCACCTCCTGAGCCAGCTCCTGCTCCAATTACTGAGTCTATTCCTAAACCAACTCCGAAGAAGAGAGGTGTTCTATTTCTCAGTCCCGAAGATATGCAAGAGGCAAAGAAATCTATGAAAGAAAAAGGTATTAAAGCTGAAGATGTTAAGAATTTACCTCCTATTGAAGAAATACATGGTCTCAATATACCGCCTGTTGAAGAAACATATGATCTCAATTATTTATTTACTGAAGAACCTCCTGATCCCGATATCCCGACACAGGTAGTAAAGGTAAATTCTCTCTATATATATGATAAAGCTGAAGTCCCTCCTACTAAAATTGCTAGTCAGTGCTTGGATGAGTTTGATAACTTTATGTTTAAGCAAGACGACTTCAATGCTTATTTTGGTAGACAATTAAAAGAAAATGCTTATATGATTAGACGCTTGGGTGATTATATGGCTAATATTAAAGGTGAACTTAAACTTGTTAGCAAACATGCTTCTATGGTTACCACTCAAGTAGAACAAGTACTTAAAGCTCAAAAAGAAGTGCTTGATGAAATGAATAGTAAGAAAAATGATTATGCTGTTAGAGTGGCTACTAGAACTGGTAGAATGACTCAGGAACCTTTGTATCCTGAAGGCCACCCTAAGAGAATCGAGCAAGATTCTCAAAGAAATAATATTGATGTTCCTAGTTCTTCTAAAAAGAAGAAGAAGAAAAATGATAGAACTGTGCAAACTTCTAGTGAACCTATTGTTGAACCACCTGATAACCCAAATGATATTTCTATGTCTGATGCTGAAACACAATCTGGTAATGAACATGAACCTAGTGAAAATATTAATGATAATGTTCATGATGATGCTCAACCTAGTAATGATAATGATGTAGAAATTGAACCTGCTGTTGATCTTGATAACCCACAATCAAAGAATCAACATTATGATAAAAGAGACTTTGTTGCTAGGAAACATGGTAAAGAAAGGGAACCATGGGTTCAGAAACCCATGCCTTTTCCTCCGAAACCATCCAAGAAAAAGGATGATGAGGATTTTGAGCGCTTTGCTAAAATGATTAGGCCTATCTTTTTGCGTATGAGATTAACTGATGTGCTCAAAACAAATCCTTATGCTAAATATATAAAGGATGTCATTACTAATAAAAGAAAGATACCAGAAGCTGAAATTTCCACCATGCTTGCTAATTATACTTTTAAGGGTGGAATACCAAAGAAACATGGAGACCCCGGAGTACCTACTATACCTTGCTCCATTAAAACAAATTATATTAAAACTGCTTTATGTGATCTTGGAGCCGGTGTTAGTGTTATGCCTCTCTCTTTATATCATAGACTTGACTTGAATAAGTTGACACCTACTGAAATATCTTTGCAAATGGCTGATAAATCAACTGCTATACCTGTCGGTATCTGTGAGGATGTGCCTGTTGTGGTTGCAAACGTTACTATTTTAACGGACTTTGTTATTCTTGATATTCCCGAGGATGATAGTATGTCTATTATTCTTGGAAGACCTTTTCTTAATACTGCAGGGGCTGTTATTGATTGCAACAAAGGCAATGTCACTTTTCATGTTAATGGTAATGATCATACGGTACACTTTCCGAGGAAACAACCTCAAGTTCAAAGTATCAACTCTATTGGAAAAATTCCATCGATTATATTTGGAGGTTTTGAATTTCCTCTTCCTACTGTCAAGAAGAAATATGATATTCTTATTATTGGGGATGTGCATATCCCCGATAAGGTAACTTAGTGTTATTCGAAATTTCTCCGGTTTCATGATTATCGGAATGAGTTTGTTAACAAGACCTGATCAACCTTTTTAGTGGATTCTTTTTGATGAGCATGAGATGGATGAAACTAGAAGCACCACCTTCTGTACCTTCACTTTTACTTTCTGTTATTTATATTAAATAAAGTAAAAATAGTATTTTCAGTCTGTTTCCTGGCTTATCCGTGCAATATAAAAATATCCCGAAAATAAAAGTTCTCAGAATGCCATGCCAATTTAATATGATTTTTTCAGGAATATTTGAGAATTTACTGTGCAAAAATTACCGCGGGAGGAGATGCCACCTGGCCACGAGGGTGGTGGGCGCCCCCCCCCCCCTTCAGGGCGCACCCGCCCTGCCTCGTGGGAGCACGGTGACCGTCCTCCACTTATCCCATCAGCCATCTTCTTCCTCTGTCTCACACAAACCCGAAAAACCAACTCAAGCATGAGTTCCAGCCACTTTTGCTGTCATTTTCGATCTCCTTGCTCAAAGCACCTCTCGCAGAACTTCTTGGGGAGATTGTTCCTTGGTATGTGACTCCTCCATTGGTCCAATTAGTTTTTGTTCTAGTGCTTTCTTCTTTGTAAATTTGTGCTGCATAAGTGACCATGTTCTTGAGCTTGCATGTCAAATTTATATGGTTCTAAGTAGTTCTAATGCTTGATATAGGCTCTAGGCACTTGAAGGAGTAGTTGCTATCAGTTTCATTGAAGTTGGTTCACTTTTGTTTGAAGTTACTAAAAATTTCAGATTATTTCAGAAAAATAATGAGGAGATTTTTGAGGGGCTCATCGAGCCAAAGCTCGAAGGAAAAGGCACCGAAGCCTAAGTATAATTTGCCGTGCACTGCGGAAATTCGGGCGTGTGAATGGCCTTCTGAAGATTTCTTGAGAGCAGCCGGTATCTATGAAGATTTCCATGAATTGGCTCACAATGCAGGCAAAACCGCTTTCCTCCACGACCAATGCGATCAGTATCTCTTACTCACAAATACTTTTGTGCAAAACTTTCATTTTCATTCTAGGAACTCACCACCTACGGTGGAGTTTCATTTATATGATGAGCATAAGGAGATGTCACTTTATGATTTCTGTCGGATTTGTTTAGTCCCTTTTGAGGGCAAGACAGAAGAACCACATCATGATGATGTGGCTGGGTTTATTGATACTATCACTATAGGAGAAACTAGAAAGGTTTCCGATGCACGAATCACTAGCATACATTTTCCTGTTTTACGTTACTTTGCATTATTTGCTAGTCGTTGTTTAATTGGACGCGGAAACTGTGGAAACCTTAGTATCCCTGATATAATTATTCTGCACCACAGTTTATATAGTGATAACACTTTTAGTATGGGTGGTATTATTGCTAGACAGTTAAGTATGAACCGTACCAAAGGCCCCATCTTTGGAGGCGTTTATGCCACACGTCTAGCTGCACATTTTAACATACCTATTAGGCACGCCGAGAAGGAAGAAAAGGTGATGCCCCGTGTTTATCTAGATCATAAAAGTATGGTGGCACATGATTTTATTGTTAAGAATAGGGCAGGAGAGCCTAAATATCAATTGTTCTTTAACAAACATCATCCTGAGACTATTATCCTGCCTGCTCCTTCTTTGTTTAATTTTGTAGGACCCTACCTCGTTACGTGGGTTTCCTTCCAAGCTTACAAGAATCCTGCACCAGCCCCGGAAAGGGAACCACAAGATGAGCCTCCACGACAATCTGTTTATTCTCGGGATCCAGAGATGACTGTCAGCCAGTGGCAGTCAGAGTCTTCTTCTTCATCACAGTATGATCCCAACTATTCCTCCTCATCGCAGTACGACCCCAGCTACACCTATGGGTATCCTCCAGGCTATCCCTGGCAATAGACCAACTTAGGCCAAAAGCCTAAGCTTAGGGGAGTACGTATTTCTCACTGACATTACATTTATGTTCACACACACTCATTGCTAGATGTCGGTGCTCATACTTTTTCACTGTAATATCCATGCTAGTTTATTTTCTTTTTCCTGCTTTCTTCTTGTGTGTTTGTTAAACCTTAAGAAAAACAAAAAAATTAGTAGTAGTTTATTTTTCTGTTGTAGTAGTAATAATTAAATAGAAAACCCAAAAATATTTCCCGTTCTTCTTTTGCTTGTTGGGAGCTTTCCCGTGTAAATAGTTTTATTTATTTTCTTTTCTTTGGGGGTCAGTAGGAGAAGACCATAATTAAATTGTTGAAGCGGCTCTTATAAGTATTATTGTTGATTTAACCAAGAGCCCATATTGCCTTGTCTTCTCCTGTATATTGAATGCTCGCAGATTCCAGCTTAGTCCAATGCACGTACACTCTTATTATTATTCACACCGTTTGGTCGTGCAAGTGAAAGGCAATTATGATGGTATATGATGGGCTGACTGAGATGAGAAAAGCTGGTATGAACTTGACCTCTTTTGTTTTTGTAAATATGACGAGTCCCTCATTCTTGATTCAGCTTATTATGAATAATCATGTTTGCAATGACAATTAGAGATCATCGTTGCTTGTGCCATGCTTGATTAGCTATGAGTTATAATGGTTTATCTTGTGTGCCAACATGCTATTGAGATGATTATGATGTGGTATGATGGGTGGTATCCTCCTTTGAATGATTTAAGTGACTTGACTTGGCACATGTTCACGCATGTAGTTGAAACAAAATCAACATAGCCTTCACGATATTTATGTCATGGTGGATTATATCCTACTCATGCTTGCATCCAATGTTTATTAATTTTAATGCATGTGCATGGCTGTTGTCGCTCTCTAGTTGGTCGCTTCCCGGTCTTTTGCTAGCCTTCACTTGCACTAAGCGGGAATACTGCTTGTGCATCCAATCCCTTAAACCCCAAAGTTATTCCAGATGAGTCCACTATACCTTCCTATATGGGGTATCTACCTATCGTTCCAAGTAAATTTGTATGTGCCAAACTCTAAACCTTCAAATAATCATTCTATTTTGTATGCTCGAATAGCTCATGTATCAACCAAGGTTGTCCTTATCTTCCATGTTAGGCAGATTATTCTCAAGAGGAGTGGACTCCGCTCCTCACTCACGAGAAAATGGCTGGTCACCGGGATGCCCATTCCCATGCTTTATGAAAACTAAATCAAAATTAATTGCAAACAAAACTCCCCCTGGGACCTGATGTATGTTGGAGGCACTCGTTTTTTCGAGCAAGCCATGGATTGATGCTTGTTGGTGGAGGGGGAGTATAAACTTTACCATTCTGTTTGGGAACCGCCTATAATGTGTTTAGCATGGAAGATATCGCCATCTCTTAGTTGTTATGTTGACAATGAAAGTATACCGCTCAAAATACAATATATCTCTATTTCAAAACCGAGCTCTGGCACCTCTACAAATCCCTGCTTGCCTCTGCGAAGGGCCTATCCATTTACTTTTATGCTGAGTCATCACCCTCTTATTAAAAAGCAATAGCTGGAGAGCACAGCCGTCATTTGCATTCATCACTGTTAATTTATATTGGGTATGACTATGATTGTATCTCTTTTACCATGGATTACAATGTCTAGTCAATCCTTGATCTTTAAAGGTGCTCTGCATTTATGTTTTGCGGTCTCAGAAAGGGCTAGCGAGATACCATCTTGTTATATCATATTATGATTGTTTTGAGAAAGTGTTGTCACCCGAGATTTATTATTATGACTTGCTAGTTGATTATGCTATTGATATGAGTAATTATGAGATCTGAGAATTATTGCAAATGAGGTTAGTTATGATCTATGCTGAAAACTTGAATGCTGGCTTGACATTGTTACAATAACAAGAGCAAACAGAGTTTGTAAAAGTTTTTCTTTCTTTCAGTTTGTCAACTAAACTGCTTGAGGACAAGCAAGGGTTTAAGCTTGGGGGAGTTGATACGTCTTCGTCGTATCTACTTTTCCAAACACTTTTGCCCTTGTTTTGCACTCTAACTTGTATGATTTGAATGGAACTAACCCAGATTGACGTTGTTTTCAGCAGAATTGCCACGGGGTTGTTTTATGTGCAGAAAACAAATATTCTCGGAATGACCTGAAACTCCACGGAACATCTTAGAAAAAATAATAAAAAATCCTTGCCAAAGATGAAGACCAGGGGGCCCACACCCTTCTCACGAGGGTGCCCCCCCTAGGGCGCGCCCCCTACCTCATGGGCCCCCTGGATGCCCTCCGACGCCAACTCCAACTCTATATATTTGCTTTCGGAGAGAAAAAAATCAGAGAGAAGAAATCATCGCGTTTTACGATACAGAGCCGCCGCCAAGCCCTAAAACCTCTTGGGAGGGCTGATCTGGAGTCCGTTCGGGGCTCCAGAGAGGGGGATTCGTCGCCGTCGTCATCATCAACCATCCTCCATCACCAATTTCATGATGCTCACCACCGTGCGTGAGTAATTCCATCCTAGGCTTGCTGGACGGTGATGGGTTGGATGAGATTTATCATGTAATCGAGTTAGTTTTGTTAGGGTTTGATCCCTAGTATCCATTATGTTCTGAGATTGATGTTGCTATGACTTTGCTATGCTTAATGCTTGTCACTAGGGCCCGAGTGCCATGATTTCAGATCTGAACCTATTATGTTTTCATGAATATATGTGAGTTCTTGATCCTATCTTGCAAGTCTATAGTCACCTACTATGTGTTATGATCCGGCAACCCCGAAGTGACAATAATCGGGACCACTCCCGGTGATGACCATAGTTTGAGGAGTTCATGTATTCACTATGTGCTAATGCTTTGTTCCGGTTCTCTATTAAAAGGAGGCCTTAATATCCCTTAGTTTCCAATAGGACCCCGCTGCCACGGGAGGGTAGGACAAAATATGTCATGCAAGTTCTTTTCCATAAGCACGTACGACTATATACGGAATACATGCCTACATTACATTGATGAATTGGAGCTAGTTCTGTGTCACCCTATGTTATGACTGTTACATGATGAACCGCATCCTTCATAATTATCCATCATTGATCCGGTGCCTACGAGTTTTCCATATACTGGTTTACGCTTATTTACCTTCCCGCTGCTACTGTTACAATCACTACAAAATACCAAAAACATTACTTTTGCTGTCTTTACTTTTGTTGCCGCTACCACCACTATCATATTACTTTGGTACTAAACACTTTGCTGCAGATACTAAGTTTCCAGGTGTGGTTGAATTGACAACTTAGCTGCTAATACTTGAGAATATTCTTAGGCTCCCCTTGTCTCAAATCAATAAATTTGGGTTGAATACTCTACCCTTGAAAGCTGTTGCGATCCCCTATACTTGTGGGTTATCAACGCCCACCACCTAGTGCAGCTCCTCACCCTAGCGAGGGCGGCGGGCTGTGCGTCTATGTCGACATTCCAGGGCTCAATGCTACCTCTTGAGCACTGCGTTGGTTTTCCCTTGAAGAGGAAAGGGTGATGCAGCAAAGTAGCGTACGTATTTCCCTCAATTTTTGAGAACAAGGTATCAATCCAGTAGGAGGCCACACGCAAGTCCCTCGTACCTACACAAACAAATAAGAACCTCACAACCAATGCGATAAAGGGGTTGTCAATCCCTTCACGGTCACTTACAAGAGTGAGATCTGATAGAGAGGATAAGATAATATTTTTGGTATTTTTATGATAAAGATTAAAAGTAAAGATTGCAAAATAAAAGGTAATAGAAATAGCTTGTTGACGGAAGATTAATATAATGGAGACCAGACCCGGGGGCCATAGTTTTCACTAGTGGCTTCTCACAAGATAGCATAAGTATTACGGGGTGAACAAATTACTATCGAGCAATTGATAGAAAAGAGAATAATTATGAGAATATCTAGGCATGATCATGTATATAGGCATCACGTCCATGACAAGTAGACCGACTCCTGCCTACATCTACTACTATTACTCCATACATCGATCGCTATCCAGCATGCATCTAGAGTATTAAGTTCATAAGAACAGAGTAACGCATTAGGTAAGATGACATGATGTAGAGGGATAAACTCAAGCAATATGATATAAACCCCATCCTTTTATCCTCGATGGAAACAATACAATACGTGTCGTTTCCCTTTCTGTCACTGGGATCGAGCACCGCAAGATTGAACCCAATGCTAAGCACTTCTCCCATTGCAAGAAAGATCAATCTAGTAGGCCAAACCAAACTGATAATTCAAAGAGACTTGCAAAGATAACCAATCATACATAAAAGATTTCAGAGAAGAATCAAATATTGTTCATAGATAGACTTGATCATAAACCCACAATTCATCAGATCTCGACTAACGCACCACAAAAATAGTTACATCGAATAGATCTCCAAGAAGATCGAGGAGAACTTTGTATTGAGATTCAAAGAGAGAGAAGAAGCCATCTAGCTAATAGCTATGGACCCGAAGGTCTGAAGTAAACTACCCACACATCATCGGAGGGGCCATGGAGTTGATGTACAGGCCCTTCGTGATCGATGCCCCCTCCGGCGGAGCTCCGAAAAAGGCCCCAAGATGGGATCTCTTGGGTATAAAAGGTTGCGGCGGTGGAAAAAGGGTTTCGTGGTGATCCGGGATGTTTTCAGGGTATATGAGTATATGTAGGAGGAATAAGTAGGTCGGTTGAGCCACGAGGGGCCCATGAGGGGGGAGGGCGCGCCCCTACCTCGTGGACTCCTCGTTGATTGCTTGACGTCCACTCCAAGTCCTCTAGATCACGTTTGTTCGAAAAATCACTCTCCAGAAGGTTTCATTCCGTTTGGATTCCGTTTGATATTCCTTTTCTGCGAAACACTAAAAATGGCAAAAAAAATAGCAATTTGCACTAGGCCTTGGGTTAATAGGTTAGTCCCAAAAATAATATAAAAGTGTAAAATAAAGCCCATTAACATCCAAAATAGATAATATAATAGCATGGAACAAACAAAAACTATAGATACGTTGGAGACGTATCAAGCATCCCCAAGCTTAATTCCTTCTCATCCTCGAGTAGGTAAATGATAAAAACAGAATTTTTGATGTGGAATGCTAGCTAGCATAATTCGCAATATAATTCTTTTTATTGTGGCATGAATATTCAGATCCGAAAGATTCAAGACAAAAGTTTAATGTTGACATAAAAATAATAATACTTCAAGCATACTAACTAAGCAATTATGTCTTCTCAAAATAACATGGCCAAATAAAGTTATCCCTACAAAATCATATAGTCTGGCTATGCTCTATCTTGACCACACAAAGTATTTAAATCATGCACAACCCCGATGACAAGCCAAGCAATTGTTTCAAACTTTTGGTGTTCTCAAACTTTTTCAATCTTCACGCAATACATGAGCGTGAGCCATGGACATAGCACTATATGTGGAATAGAATGGTGGTTGTGGAGAAGACAAAAAAGGAGAAGATAGTCTCACATCAACTAGGCGTATCAATGGGCTACGGAGATGCCCATCAATAGATATCAATGTGAGTGAGTAGGGATTGCCATGCAATAGATGCACTAGAGCTATAAGTGTATGAAAGCTCACAAAGAGACTAAGTGGGTGTGCATCCAACTTGCTCGCTCATGAAGACCTAGGGCATTTGAGGAAGCACATCATTGGAATATACAAGCCAAGTTCTATAATGTAAAATTCCCACTAGTATATGAAAGTGATAACATATGAGACTCTCTATCATGAAGATTATGGTGCTACTTTGAAGCACAAGTCTGGAAAACAGATGGTAACATTGTCCCTTCTCTCTTTTTCTCTCATTTTTTTATTTGGGCCTTCTTTTCTCTCTTTTTTTTCCGGAGTCTCATCCCGACTTGTGGGGGAATCATAGTATCCATCATTCTTTCCTCACATGGGACAATGGTCTAATGATGATCATCACACTTTTATTTACTTACAACTCAAGAATTACAACTCGATACTTAGAACAAAATATGACTCTATGTGAATGCCTCCGGCGGTGTACCGGGATTGCGATGAATCAAGAGTGACATGTATGAAAAATTAAGCATGGTGGCTTTGCCACCAATACGATGTCAACTACATGATCATGCAAGTCAATATGACAATGATGATGCGTGTCATAGTAAATGGAACAGTGGAAAGTTGCATGGCAATATATCTCTGAATGGCTATGGAAATGCCATAATAGGTAGGTATGGTGGCTGTTTTGAGGAAGGTATATGGTGGGTTAATGGTACCGGCGGAAGTTGCGCGGTACTAGAGAGGCTAGCAATGGTGGAAGGGTGAGAGTGTGTATAATCCATGGACTCAACATTAGTCATAAAGAACTCATATACTTATTGCAAAAATTTATTAGTTATCAAAACAAAGTACTACGCACATGCTCCTAGGGGGATAGATTGGTAGGAAAACACCATCGCCCGTCCCCGACCGCCACTCATAAGGAAGACAATCAATAAATAAATCATGCTCCGACTTCATCACATAACGGTTCACCATACGTGCATGCTACGGGAATCACAAACTTTAGAACAATTAATTCTCAAATTCACAACTACTCAACTAGCATACTCTAATATTACCACCTTCATATCACAAAACAATCATAAAGTATCAAACTTCTCATAGTATTCAATGAACTTTCGATAGTTTTTATTATACCGAACTTGGATGCCTATCATATTAGGACTAAATTCATAACCAAAGAAAATTACCATGCTATTTTAAAGGACTCTCAAAATAATATAAGTGAAGCATGAGAGATCAATAATTTCTATAAAATAAAACCACCACCATGCTCTAAAAGATGTAACAGAAGCACTAGAGCAAAACTATCTAGCTCAAAAGATATAAGTGAAGCACATAGAGTATTCTAATAAATTCCGACTCATGTGTGTCTCTCCCAAAAGGTGTGTACAGCAAGTATGATTGTGGTAAACTAAAAATCAGAGACTCAAATCATACAATACGCTCCAAGCAAAACACATATCATGTGGTGAATAAAAATATAGCTCCAAGTAAAGTTACCGATGGACAAAGACAAAAGAGGGGATGCCTTCTGGGGCATCCCCAAGCTTATGCTTTTGGTTGTCCTTGTATTTTACCTTGGGGTGCCTTGGGCATCGCCAAGCTTAGGCTCTTGCCTCTCCTTGTTCCATAATCCATCATATCTTTACCCAAAACTTGAAAACTTCACAACACAAAACATAAAAGAAAATCTCGTGAGCTCCGTTAGTAAAAGAAAACAAACCACCACTTCAAGGTACTGTAATGAACTCATTCGTTATTTATATTGGTGTTAAACCTACTGTATTCCAACTTTTCTATGGAAAACCTTAGTGACTCGTAGCAGCACGCTTCGCACTTCGGAAACTCTATCGCAAGTAAACAATAACATATATAAGCACTAAAGCAATAGATGCAAGGGTAAAAACTCAAGAGAAAATATCCAAATCTAAGTACATTAGAAGATCTTGGATTTGCAAAAAGAATAAATCAAATCGGAGCTACGAAACTCAAACTGCGGTCAAAAGAAGTTCAAATTCAAATCTGCTTGCAATCAAATTTTCAATTGCCAGAATCATGTTCAAGTTGATTAACTAGAAAGAGGGGTTTGAGACGAAGATTTTGGCGCTTGTTTCACTGGATTTGGACAAACGAGCAAAAAGTTGTGAACATTTGAAGATCAAGGGCTAATCTGTGATAAAAATAATCGCGGATAGGTCCTTGGCCGAAAATAAAAATAAAATAAAAACACTAACAAACGAACGTTCGCTAACCGAGACAAACGATCGAAAATGTTCGCGAACAGAGACGTTCGGGTGAATGTTCGCTAAATAAATCTGATCGGAAAAAATGAGAAAACCCGAGAAAACCATAACCCTAAAATAAAACCGATCTAGATCTAAAACCGGAAAAAAACCGGCGGCTGATTTTACTGGTTCACGACAAAAACCGGCGGGTCGGCGGCGAGGTCCGGCGGGACGGGCAGCTCTGGCGAGGTGGCGGGATTCGGCAGGGCGGCGGGGTCCAGCGACGGCGACGGGGCAAGGCGGCGGCGCGGGCTGGCGGCGGTGGTGCGGTAGCGGGATGGAGAGAGCGGCGGGGTCCGGTGGCTAATAAAGGGGCCGGGCGAGGGGGTCGGGGAGGGGGCCGGCGCGAGCGAGAGTCCGGCTCGGACCCTCCTCGACGTCCGTGCCACACACGGCGGTGACGGGAGGAAGGCGGCGGCGCTGTGGACTTCGGCCCGGCTCGGCTGGGCCATTGGCCCAGTCGGGCGGAAACTTTTTTTAAATAAAATTCCGCCGAAGAGAAATCCTAATAATATATAAAAAATCTGAAAAATGCCAAAAATAATTTTCACCGTCTAAATAAAATATTTAGAACAAAGTGAACATTTTTGGGCCTAAAATGCAATTTTCAAAAATGAATATTTTTCTAATTCAAATAAAATCTCAAATAAAATCGAAATAAAATATTTATTTGATTTTAAAAATTTTACCTCCAATATTCCTCTCTTTTTGAAGAAGTCATATTATCTTCCCTCTTTTATTTTTATTATTGGAAATAATTGGAGAGAGAAATATTAAAATCAAAATGATCCCTCTATTCCAATTTGAGAAAAAGTCAAATATGAAGATAAATGAAATCCCCAACTCTCTCCTTGGGTCCTTGAGTTGCTTAAGATTTCTAGGATAACAAACAAAATGAAATTAAAATATGATATGCATATGATGACCTATGTATAACATCCAAATTGAAAATTGGGATGTTACAAACCTACCCCCCTTAAGATGAATCTCGCCCTCAAGATTCGGGTTGGCTAGAAAATAAGTGTGGTCGGTCTTTCCGTAGGCCTTTCGCTCGCTCCCAGGTGGCTTCATCCTCGGTATGGTGGCTCCATTGAACTATACAAAACTTGATAACCTTACTGCGTGTAGCTCGGCTGGCAAACTCAAGGATCTTAACGGGTTTCTTCTCGTAGGTCAGATCACTCTCCAACTGAATTGCTTCCAGGGGCACCCTATCTCTTAGGGGAATATCGGCCATCTTAGCATGGCACTTCTTCAACTGCGAAACGTGAAACACATCATGAACTCCTGACAATCCTTCGGGTAACTGATACATCTCCAACGTATCTATAATTTTTTATTGTTCCATGCTATTATATATTCTCTTTTGGACGTTTAATGGGCTTATTTATACACTTTTATATTATTTTTGGGACAAACCTATTAACCGGAGGCCCAGCCCAAGTTGTTATTTTTTTGCCTATTTTAGTGTTTCGCAGAAAAAGAATATCAAACGGAGTCCAAACGGAATGAAACCTTCGGGAGCGTGATTTTTGGAACAAACGTGATCCATAGGACTTGGAGTGGACGTCAAGCAATCAATGAGGAGGCCACGAGGTAGGGGGCGCGCCCTCCACCCTCGTGGCTCCACCGACCTACTTCTTCCTCCTATATATAGCTACGTACCCTGAAAACATTAGAGAGCACCACGAAAACCTAATTCCACCGTCGCAACCTTTTGTACCCGTGAGACCCCATCTTGGGGCCTTTTCCGGCGCTCCGCCGGAGGGGGCATTGATCACGGAGGGCTTCTACATCAACACCATAGCCTCTCCGATGATGTGTGAGTAGTTTACCTCAGACCTTCGGGTCCATAGTTCTAAGCTAGATGGCTTCTTCTCTCTCTTTGGATCTCAATACAAAGTTCTCCTTGATCTTCTTGGAGATCTATTCGATGTAATCTCCTTTTGCGGTGTGTTTGTCGAGATCCGATGAATTGTGGGTTTATGATCAAGATTATCTATGAACAATATTTGAATCTTCTTTGAATTCTTTTATGTATGATTGGTTATCTTTGCAAGTCTCTTTGAATTTTCAGTTTGGTTTGGCCTACTAGATTGATCTTTCTTGCAATGGGATAAGTGCTTAGCTTTCGGTTCAATCTTGCGGTGCTCGATCCCAGTGACAATAGGGGAAACGACACGTACTGTATTGTTTCCACCGAGGATAAAGAGATGGGGTTTATATCATATTGTATTAGTTTATCCCTCTACATCATGTCATCTTGCTTAAAGCGTTACTCCGTTCTTATGAACTTAATACTCTAGATGCATGCTGGATAGCAGTCGATGTGTGGAGTAATAGTAGTAGATGCAGGCAGGAGTCGGTCTACTTGTCACGGACATGATGCCTATATACATGATCATACCTAGATATTCTCATAACTATGCTCAATTCTATCAATTGCTCGACAGTAATTTGTTCACCCACCGTAATACTTATGCTATCTTGAGAGAAGCCACTAGTGAAACCTATGGCCCCCAAGTCTATTGTCCATCATACAAGTTTACAATCTATTTTATTTTGCAATCTTTACTTTCAACTTATATCATAAAAATGCCAAAAATACTTATCTTATTATTATTATTATCTCTATCAGATCTCACTCTTGCAAGTGGCCATGAAGGGATTAACAACCCCTTTATCGCGTTGGTTGCGAGGTTCTTAATTGTTTGTGTAGGTACGAGGTGACTCGCGCGTGGTCTCCTACTGGATTGATACCTTGGTTCTCAAAAACTGAGGGAAAAACGTACGTTGTTTTGCTGCATCACCCTTTCCTCTTCAAGGGAAAACAAAAGCATGCTCAAGAGGTAGCAGTAACTCCAACTTGTAGGCAACCTCTCCCATACATTCCAGAACTCGGTATGGTCCTACAAATCTCGGGGCTAACTTTCCCTTAACTCCAAATCAATTAACTCCTCGCAGTGGTGACACACGAAGATACGCTCGATCGCCAATTTCATAGACTACCTCCTTGCATTTAGTATCGGCATAACTCTTCTGCCTGGACTAAGCTACCTTCAGTCTATCTCAAATCAACTTAACATTATTTTCATACTCTTTGATCAAATCCGGTCCAAACAACTGATGGTCTCCAACTTCATCCCACATCAACGGTGTCCTACACCTTCTTCCATACAAGGCTTCAAAAGGTACCATTTTTCAAACTAGCCTGATAACTGTTGTTATATGAGAACTCTGCGTAAGGCAAATTGTCATCCCAACTTGATCCATAATCTAGCGAACAAGCTCTCAACATGTCCTCCAGAATTTGATTAACTCTCTCTGTCTGTCCATCGGTCTGCGGATGGAAGGCTGTACTAAACTCTAGCATGGTACCCAAGGTCTGGTGCAGCTGATTCCAAAACTTCAAGGTAAAATGTGTCCCTCTATCTGATACGATGGTCCTCGGAACTCCGTGCAGACATACGATCCTAGTCATATATATCTTGGCCAACTTCCTGCTTGTATAGGTGGTTTTTACTGGGATAAAGTGAGCTACCTTGGTCAAGCGGTCAACTAATACCCAGATTGAATCATATCCCAATCGGGTCCTGGGTAATCCGATGATGAAATCGCTTCCAAGCTTGTCCCACTTCCATTCGGGTATCGGCATAGGCTGAAGCAATCCTGTTGGCTTCTGATGTTCTGCCTTCACTCTCGGACATACATCACATACTGCTACATACTCGGCAATATCCTTCTTCATACTTGTCCACCAAAAATGCTCCTTCAAATCCAAATACATCTTGCTGTTTCCAGGGTGAATCGAGTATGGCGAGTCATGAGCTTCCTGGAGTATTAACTTCCTGTTCTCTGCATTATTGGGCACATATATACGATCCTCAAACCATAATGTCTCGTGCTCATCCTCACGGAAACCTTTGGCTTTTCCCTTGCTCATCTTCTCCTTTATCTCAGCGATTTCCTTATCATCCTTCTAAGCTTCTCGAATTTTTCCCAATAATGTAGATTGAACCTCCATTGCTGAAACAAAACCTCTTAAAACTATCTCCAAACGAAGTTCCTTGAGATCGTCAACTAACTCATGCGGTAATCCTCCGCTTACGAGGGTATTGGCATAACCTTTGTGGCTCAAAGTGTCTGCTATGACATTGGCCTTTCCTGGGTGATAGTGTAACTTCATATCATAATCCTTTATAAGCTCCAACCATCTCCTTTGCCTGAGATTTAGCTCCTTCTGCATGAAAATGTGCTTCAAACTCTTATGATCCGTGTACACATCACAACGGTTCCCGATAAGAAAATGTCTCCAGGTCTTGAGCGCATGCACTACAGCTGCTAACTCCAAATCATGTGTGGCGTAATTCAACTCATGAGGTCTAATCTACCGTGAGGCATATGAAACAACTCTTTCATCTTGCATAAGTACACCTCCAAGTCCTAAGCGAGAAGCATCACAATAAACTTGGACATCGTTGCATATATCCGGAAGAATCAGCACTGGGGCTGTAACCAAACGTTTCATCAACTCCTAAAAACTGGCCTCACAATCTTTGGTCCATTTGAACTTGGTGTCCTTCTTTAACAACTCTGTCATGGGTTTCGCAATCTTGGAGAAATTCTCATTGAACCTCTGGTAATATCCTGCGAGTCCCAGAAAACTGCGGATCTCTCCAACTAAGGTGGATGCCAACCACTCAGTGACAGACTGAACCCTCGTAGGATCAACGGCTATACCTTCTTCTGATATAACATGTCCAAGAAATCCAACTTCCTTCAACCAAAACTCACACTTGCTGAACTTGGCATATAGCTGATGTTCCCTGAGCTTCTCGAGAACTAAGCGCAAGTGTTCCTTGTGTTCCTCTTCATTCTTCGAGTACACCAAAATATCATCAATGAACACCACTACAAACTTATCCAAAAACTCCATGAACGCCTTGTTCATCATACTCATGAAATAGGCAGGGGCGTTAGTCAATCCAAAAGACATGACCGTGTACTCATATAGCCCGTACCTTGTGGTGAAAGCTGTCTTAGGTATATCCTGCTCTTCGATCTTCAACTGGTGGTATCCTGATCGGAGATCGATCTTGGAGAATACGTTACCTCCCTGCAACTGGTCAAATAGATCATTGATCATTGGTAGTGGGTAGTTGTTCTTGATCATCTCTTCATTCAAGGCCCGGTAATCAACCACCATTCTCAAAGATCCATCATTCTTCTCAACTAAGAGCACTGGGCTCCCCACAGTGAAGAACTTGGTCGGATGTAACCTTTGTCCAATAACTCCTTAATCTGCTTCTTAATTTCCTCCAGATCATTTGCGGGCATCCAATACGGTCTCTTCGATATTGGTCCGGTGCCTGGCAACATCTCTATCAAAAACTCTATGTCTCGATCTCGCGGCATGCCTCGTAGTTCCTCTGGAAATACATCTGGGTAATCCTTCACAATAGGCAGTTCTTCCTGAACAACTCTCGAGAGAGAATTTACTTGGGTCCTTCTTGGCGCATGCCTAGATACATACTTGATCCTTTTTACCTCTGGGGTGGTGAGTAAAATTGACTTACTAGCACAATCGATGTTTCCTCCATACTTAGATAACCAATCCATGCCTAATATTATATCCAATCCTTGTGACTCCAAAATTATTAGGTCTAAGGGGAAAACATGGCTACCAATGGTTAAGGGTAACCGATCACACCATCGGCTGGCCATATACTCTGCTCCTGGCAAGCTTACTAGAATGGGTGACCTAAGGGCTAAGGTTGGTAACTTAAACTTGTCCATAAATCCCCTTGATATGTATGAATGCGATGCACCGGTATCAAAAGGAACAAGTGAGGTAAATGACTTAATCAAAAACTTACCGATCACTGCGTCAGGCTGATCTTCAACCTCCTCCACATTGATGTGGTTCACCTAACCTCTGGTGAAGGGATTGGGCTTCTTCCCAGAGCTTCCATTTTCATTGCCATTCTTCAACTCAGAACAATCGTTGGCGTAGTGCCCAGTCTTCTCGCACTTGTAACAGGTAACATGGCTCAGGTCCTTCTTGGCGGGTGTTGCTGGGTTGGGACAGTCCTGGTTACTGCTTGCTCCATTCCCGTTTCCATTCTTAGGACTATTGTGGTTATGTGAGCTTCCTCCATTGTGGGTATGGCCTCCATGGTTATGGGTGTAACCTCCAGAGTTAGGGGTAAAGCGAGGCTTCTGCTGAGCTCCAGAATTGTACTTCCCCTGTCCATACTTTCGTTTGCGGCTCTCTATCTGTTGTTTTTTGCTTTCAATCATAAGGGCCCAGTCTACCAACTCCTGGTAGTTCGTGAATGTTGCCACCATCAAGCGAAGTAGTTGTTGAGGTAGTACCTATTACCCTTTTCATTCAAACCCTGGGAGTTACTTATACATTATGCTTACACCGCTATGCTATGCTCGTAGACGTGGTTTGGTTTGAGTGATTTACGACTGTTGTGAGTATTGTTATGAAATAAGGGTTTATTTTAAGGTGGCTACTTTAACACACATCTGGGTGGATTGTTTGTGGCACCTGGGGCAATCCAGTGTTGTCCAAGGAGATCCCCGGGAATCCGTGTGATCATCCTATGGTCCGCCACCCAGGCTCAAAGGGATCACAATGTTATTCATGCTGGAAAGTTCCGTGTGCAGCCACAAGCCACTATGGGCTCTGGCATAGTTGAGTATGTTGTGTGACCTCTTTCAGTGGTAAACTAGCAGATGTGGGGGATGTAGGTGGTACAGTTTACCCGTCGAAAAGGCTAATGCTACTGAAAGACTGTGTCTCGGTCATCCATTTCTCAAACATCATGTAGTGCGAGAAATCAACGGAGGAGATCGAGTCTTGTGGGGAAAAGTGCGCAAACCTCTGTAGAGTGTATAAACTAATCATGGTTAGCCGTGTCCCCGGTTATGGACTTCTTGAGTATCTCGTGTTTGAATTATTATGTTGATCTCATCACTTTATTTAATTAACTTGATGGGTTAATGATTACTTTAATTGGGATTGAGATGGGGTTACCATTCCCAATGTTTTCAACAAACTTCGTAGTTAAATACAATGTTCCTTTGTTGTAGGGAAAAATTAGCTTTCTGCAAAAATAACCATAGAGCCTCCACCAGCCAAATATGCATATAGTTATAGCTGCTACTTGTTCATTGCTCTATAGTGTTATTTTGCTAGCATATTCCATGTGCTGACCCATTTTGGGCTGCAACGTATTATGTTGCAGACTTTTCAGATGAAGAGTAAGGTGCGCTAGGTCGTTGTCGTGCACTCAACTATGCCATTGGAGTTGATGAACTCATTTTACCTTCGAAGCCTTCTGTTGTTATCTTCAATAGATGGCCTTCAGCCATATTATTGTAATAAGTAATCTCTTTTGAGATATTCAATGTAATAAGTGTGTGATTGAACTCTGTTATAAATCCTTCAAGTATTGTGTGTGTGTGTCAGCATTACCGATCCAGGGGTGACACTTATGCATAGAGATTTGACCGTTTGAGGTCGGATCACTACAACTCTATTTTCCAGGTCCTGTCGTAGGTTATATGTGTATCCCCGAGCTGTTGTTTCTCTGCTTTTACGGCGAGGTGGTGCGGGCTGGTGTTCGGCTTGAGTTGTCGTTCTGTCCCAGCCACGTGGTGGTCGGTCGGCTCCGTCAGCCGCGTTACACGCGGGTGGTATGGGCTCCAGCTCCTCATCGTCGAATTGGGGTAGCAGCTTACGCTTCGGGTGGCTCTTTGTTGGGCGTTTGAGGCCGTATTCTTGGTCAACTTGGAGCTTCTAATGCTTCTTTTTTAGGCTTCTTGTCGTGGCTATTAGTCGGTGCTTAAAGCGCTCTTGTTTGAGGGGTTCTTCTGGCATGATAAAATCTTCGTTACCGAGGCTCATGTTGTCCTCGAAGAGTGGTAGATAGTTGCTATCCTCCGATTCTTCGTTCCCTTCTTGCTAGTCAGGGTTGACTTGCTCGTCCTCCCGATCATCTATTCGGATGTTGGTTCGATGGGGTCTTCTTGGTGTTCGGCGTTCTCCGGAGTGCCATCGTCTCCGGTGCCGGTATTGCTGTCTTTTCTGTGACGCGATTTAGAGCGGCGCAGCTGACGTTGATGCTTTCGTGGTATCTCAGGAGGTTCGTCCTCGACAGGATCCTTTTCATCATCGTCGTCGCCTTCTTTAGGTGTGCCCACGATGTACACGTCGTATGAGGAAGTGGTCGTCCAACGTCTGGTGAACGGCGGGCTTTGGACCTGCTCCCCTTTGGCATCATCGTGCATACTGTCGATGTCTTCGGAGGCGTAGTCGAGCATGTCGGTTAGATAATCAACAGTGGCTATGAAGTGGGTGGTGGGTGGGAATTAAAATTCCCTATTTTCAGCCCCTAGTTCGGGTTGGGCGTAATTCGGAAGCGGTTCCTCTATGATGGCAAGGGATCGCATTAAGTCCAAAGCCTCGTTTAAGAGCGAGGTTTGGATGGGGACAGAAGTTCCCGGGCCAAGCTTGCATGACGCGGACTTCGAGGATTCGGAGCCAGTGTCCGGAGAAGAGTCCGGCCTTGAGATGATCGCTGGTGACACTATTCTCTCCGGTTCTCCAGTGTTGAGCTCTATGGCCGTAGAGGGTCCGGCGGGCTCTAGACTCCCGTCTTCGCACCTGGTGACGCGCTCCGGATCTAAGGCCGGAGTGGTGGTTGGGGCCGCGAATCCTTGGAAGATCAAGTCTCCTCGGATATCAGGGACATAGTTCAGATTTCCAAAACTGATCCGGTGACCAAGGCGTAGCTGTCGATCTGCTCTAGGTGGCCAACCGAGTTGGCGCGCGGTGCGAAGCCACTGAATACAAAGATCAGGCCGGGGACAAAAATATCCTTCACGGCAGCATTGTTGTAGATGATTGATGGATCCATCGAGCCTTTCGATGATGGCATAGTGGAACTCTCAATGAAAGCACCAATGTCGGTGTCAAAACCGGCAGATCTCGGGTAGGGGGTCCCGAACTGTGCGTCTAAGGATCAAGGGTAACAGGAGGCAGGGGACACGATGTTTACCCAGGTTCGGGCCCTCTTGATGGAGGTAAAACCCTACGTCCTGCTTGATTGACTTTGATGAGTATAGGGCTTACAAGAGTTGATCTACCACGAGATCGTAATGGCTAAACACTAGATGTCTAACTTGTATGATTATGATTGCCTCTATGGACTAAACCCTCCGGTTTATATACACACCGGAGGGTATAGGGTTGTACAGAGTCGGTTTACAGAGAAAGGAATCTTCATATCTGCACGCCAAGGAGAGTCCCATCCAGACACGGGGGAAAGCCTTCTACCTTTTATCTTCGCAGCCCATTAGTCCGGCCCATGTTACATAGCCCGGACGCCCGAGGACCCCCTAATCCAGGACTCCCTCACATAGGTTCTATCATGTATGCAATGTTGTGTACCAGACCTGATGTGTGCCTTGCTATTAGTTTAGCAGGGAGGTACCAAAATAATCCAGGAGTGGATCACTGGACAGCGGTCAAGAACATCCTGAAATACCTAAAAAGGACTAACCATATGTTTCTCGTTTATGGAGGTGACAAAGAGCTTGTCGTAAATGGTTACGTCGATGCAAGCATTGACACTGATCCGGATGACTCTAAGTCACAAACCAGATACGTATTTATATTGAATGGTGGAGCTGTAAGCTGGTGCAGTTCCATCCAGAGCGTCGTGGCGGGATCTATGTGTGAAGCGGAGTACATAGCTGCTTCGAAAGAAGCAAATGAAGGAGCCTATATGAAGGAGTTCATATCCGATCTAGGTGTAATACCTAGTGCATCGGGTCCAATGAAAATCTTTTGTGATAATACTAGTGTGATTGCCTTGGCGAAGGAATCCAAATTTCACAAGAGAACCAAACACATCAAGAGACGCTTCAATTCCATCTGCGATCAAGTCAAGGAGGGAGACATAGAGATTTGCAAGATACATATGGGTCTAAATGTTGCAGACCCGTTGACTAAGCCTCTCTCACGAGCAAAACATGATCAACACCAAGACTCCATGGGTGTTAGAATCATGACTATGTAATCTAGATTATTGACTCTAGTGTAAGTGGGAGACTGAAGGAAATATGCGCTAGAGGCAATAATAAAGTTATTATTTATATTTCCTTATATCATGATAAATGTTTATTATTCATGCTAGAATTGTATTAACTGGAAGCTTAGTACATGTGTGAATACATAGACAAACAGAGTGTCCCAAGTATGCCCCTACTTGACTAGCTCGTCAATCAAAGATGGTTAAGTTTCCTAACCATAGACATGTGTTGTCATTTTATGAACGGGATCACATCATTAGAGAATAATGTGATGGACAAGACCCATCTGTTAGCTTAGCATGATGATCGTTTAGTTTTATTGCTATTGCTTTCTTCATGACTTATACATATTCCTCTGACTATGAGATTATGCAACTCCCGAATATCGGAGGAACACTTTGTGTGCTATCAAATGTCACAACGTAACTGGGTGATTATAAAGATGCTCTATAGGTGTCTCCGGAGGTGTTTGTTGAGTTGGCATAGATCATTTGGATTTGTCACTCCGAGTATCGGAGAGGTATGTCTGGGACCTCTCGGTAATGCACATAACTATAAGCCTTGCAAGAAATGTGACATAATGAGTTAGTTGCGGGATGATGCATTACGAAATGAGTAACGATACTTTCCGGTAACGAGATTGAACTAGGTATGATGATACCAACGATCGAATCTCGGGCAAGTAACATACCGATGACAAAGGGAATGACATATGTTGTTATGCGGTTTGACCGATATAGATCTTCATAGAATATGTAGGAGCCAATATATATGAGCATCCAGGCTCCGCTATTGGTTATTGACCGGAGATGTGTCTCGGTCATGTCTACATAGTTCTCGAACCCGTAGGATCCGCACACTTAACGTTCGATGACGATTTGTATTATGAGTTATGTGTTTTTGATGACCGAAGTTTGTTCGGAGTCCCGGATGAGATCACGGACATGACGAGGAGTCTTGAAATGGCCGAGAGGTAAATATTGATATATTGGAAGGTTACATACGGACACTGGAATGGTTCTGAAGAAGATCGGGGATTTTTCGGAGTACCCAGAGGTTACCGGAACCCCCCAAGAAAGTTATTGGGCCTAATGGGCCATGGTGGAGGAGAGGAGGCAGGCCACAGGAGGTGGCTCACGACCCCCTTGCCCCAATCTGAATTGGACAAGGGGAGGGGCGCGGCCCCCCACTTTCCTTCTCCCTCTCCCTCGTTTCCCCTTTCCCCCTCTCCGTTGGAAGGAAAGGGGGCGAATCCTACTAGGTTTCGAGTCCTAGTAGGCCTCCCCCCCTTGGCGCGCCTCCCCTTCGCCAGCCTCCTCCTCCCCCTTCCTTCATATACATGGGTAGAGGGCACCCCAAAGACACAATATCAATTGTCTTAGCCGTGTGTAGTGCCCCCCTCCACAGTTTACCGCCTCGGTCATATTGTTGTGGTGCTTAGGCGAAGCCCTGCGTGGATCACATCATCAACACCGTCACCACACCGTTGTGCTGACAAAACTCTTCCTCGACCCTCTACTAGATCAAGAGCTCAAAGGACATCATTGTGCTGAACGTGTGCGGAACACAGAGGTGTCGTACGTTCGGTACTTGGATCGGTTGGATCATAAGGACGTTCGACTACATCAACCGCGTTACTAAACACTTCCACTTTAGGTCTATGAGGGTACGTGGACACATCTTCCCTCTCGTTGCTATGCATCTCCTAGTTAGATCTTGCGTGATCGTAGGAATTTTTTGAATTACAACGTTCCCCAACAATCACAGCCGCAGGGTTCATGCCCGGTATTTTGAGGAAGGTGGCCTTATCCTTAGGCGCGTTCAGTCCACCAAGGGTACAAACAAGCTGTCACTGAAGTGGGAAAGCCCTTACCGGGTAGTACGAGTCACCAGACCTGGCGTAGTCCATCTGGAGACCGGAGATGGCACTTAGTTGAAAAACTCATGGAATATTGAGCATCTCCGCAAGTACTACCCGTAAGGCGCGGCTGACGGGCCCTGCCCGGCAGCCACCCTTTTGTACAGGCCTTGCCTCAGTTGCATGTAACCCCTTGTACAAAGCCGGGCGATGATCCCATGCAAGAGAAAATAAAGAAGCACTGTTGGGGGGCCCGAGCTAAGATTGCATGCATGAGCACACCCAAATCGTTGCATAAGCATTTCATGAGAATTTGCATATGCATATAGATAGGATCGCATCCTGCATTCATTCTCATCTACATGAAGTTGTAGGTTCCTGCCGTGAACTTGGCTTCATCAAGGAGTTTAGAAGATGCCCCGACACTGCAATCCCCGACAATCAAACAGATAAGTTCTACCTCTTGTCCATTAGTGTTATGTAAGCTATAACTTTGAATGAGAAAACCTCACTTCTCCTTTGAGACTTAGGTGCTCCCATCCAAGACTCGAACATTGGTTCGGTTAGGATGGTCGCAGTGGACTTTCGTAAAAAGGAGTTGGCGGGGGGCTGGCCCCTCTGTCTGTTCACCGGCAGACGTAGCTCTCCAGTAGACAAAGAGGGTGCCAGTAAGATATCCTGCCGAGGAAAACTCGTTTATTTACAGTACAGAGGCATTCCACCTCTGCATGGACATATACATGCATGGGTTCCCGGCAAGGTTCATCTTTTTTATTCATATGCTAACACAAGTACAAGCATTACAGAACACAAAGATGGACTCGAGGGATTACATTATTTGAATTAAAATTTGGCGACTGCCTACATATTTAAGATTGAAAAAAGATAAGTGCTCCATAATGCCCTTTCTTGTCTCTCTCCTCCTAGGCACGGCCGTCCAAGGTGAGGAGGGCAAAAGGAGCGCCTGGGCAGGATCCCAGCTCGCTCCCGTCAGGCTCAAGGAGAGGTAGCCCGATGGGAATAGGAGCGTGAGGGAATGATGACCCACAAGTATAGGGGATCATTGTAGCTCTTTTCAATAAGTAAGAGTGTCGAACCCAACGAGGAGTAGAAGGAAATGACAAGTGGTTTTGAGCAAGGTAATGTCTGCAAGTGTTGAAATTGTAAGTAGCAGAGTAGTTTGATAGCAAGGTAATTTGTAACGAGCAACTAAGGATAGTAGTAACGAAAGTGCAGAAAGGTATCCGAATCCTTTTGAGGCAAAGGACAGGCCAAAACGGTCACTTATGATAAGCAAATCGTTCTTGAGGGTACACGGGAATTTCATCTAGTCACTTTCATCATGTTGGCTTAATTCGTGTTCGGTACTTTGATAATTTGATATGTGGGTGGACCGGTGCTTAGGTGTTGTTCTTACTTGAACAAACCTCCTACTTATGATTAACCCTCCCGCAAGCATCCGCAACTACGAGAAAAGTATTAAGAATAAATTCTCACAATAGCATTAAACTTTTGGATCCAATCGGTCCCTTATGGAATAGCGCATAAATTGGGGTTTAAGCTTCTGTCACTCTCGCAACCCATCATCCAATTGCTACTCCACAATGCATTCCCTTAGGCCCAAATATGGTGAAGTGTCATGTAGTCGACGTTCACATGACACCACAAAGGGAATCACAACATACATACTATCAAAATAATGAACACATATCAAGTTCACATGATTACTTGCAACATGATTTCTCCCGTGACCTCAAGAACAAAAGTAACTACTCACAAACGATAATCATGCTCAAGATCAGAGGGGTATTAAATAGCATATTGGATCTGAACATATAATGTTTCACCAAATAAACCATATAGTAATCAACTACAAGATGTAATCAACACTACTAGTCACCCACAAGCACCAATCTATAGTTCCGGTAACAAGATTGAACACAAGAGATGAACTAGGGTTTGTGAGGAGATGATGCTATTGAAGATGTTGATGGAGATTGCCCTCCCCAAGATGGGGGAGTTGTTGGTGATGATGATGATGATTTCCCCCTCTGGGAGGGAAGTTCCCCCGGCAGAATCGCTCCGCCGGAGGGCAAAAGTGCTCCTGCCCAAGTTCCGCCTCGAGGTGGCAGCACTCCATCGCGAAAGTCCTCTCCTTATTTTTTCTAGGTCAAAATGACTTATATACCAGAAGATGGGCACCGGAGGTGGGCCTGGGTGAGCACAACCCACCAGGGCGTTCCTGGGCTCCCTAGCGCGCCCAAGTGGGTTGTGCCCACCTGGTGGGCTGTAACACCCTCGATGCGACTAAATCTCCCACGTGTCGAGGCACGACTTAGAGTCATAATCGCATTGAAGGCATATGTCGCAAGTAAGGTAATCTTCACAACATCCCATGTAATATAAATAATAAAGGGGAGATAACATAGTTGCCTTACACTCGCCACGTCAATCAAGTACATAAGTAACATTACATCATCCAAACACTCATGGCCCGACTACGGCGCCAAAATAAAAGATAACCCAACATGCGACACGGTCCCGATCACCCCAACTGGGCACCACTACTGATCATCAGGAAAAGAGACATAGTATCATTGAGAGTTCTCGTCGAACTCCCACTTGAGCTCGAGTGCGTCACCTGGAGCGGAATCATCAGGCCCTGCATCTGGTGTAATAGTAATCTGTGAGCCACAGGGACTCAGCAATCTCGCACCCTCGCGATCAAGACTATTTAAGCTTATAGGTAAGGCAAGGTAAAAGTATATGTGGAGCTGCAGCAAGCGACTAGCAAATATTGTGGCTGTCCTGTTCGCAAAAGAGAGCGAGAAGAGGAGGCAAAGCGCGAGCGAGAAACTAGAGAGCAACATGCGCAAACATTACTCCAACACCGTGTCCACTTCCCGGACTCCGCCGAGAACAGGCCATCACGGTAACACACCCAGTTGATTCATTTTAATTAAGTTTAAGGTTCAAATTATCTACAACCGGACATTAACAAATTCCCATCTACCCATAACCGCGGGCACGGCTTTCGAAAGTTCAAATACCTGCAGGGGAGTCCCAACTTAGCCCATGACAAGCTCCCACGGTCAACGAAGGAATAGACCTCCTCCCGAGACGTTCCGATCAGACTCGGTACCTCGGTTCTTCAAGACACTTCGACAGGTTAAAACAAGACCAGCAACACCACCCAGATGTGCCGACAAATCCCGATAGGAGCTGCACATATCTCGTTCCCAGGGCACACCGGATGAGCAAGACGTCGGGTAGGCCAGCCCAGAGTTTCCCCTGGTAGCCCCGGACATCGCTCGTTGGACCAACACTCAGAGGAGCACTGGCCCGGGGGGGGCTAAAATAAGATGACCCTCGGGCTCCGGAAACCCAAGGGAAAAGAGGCTAGGTGGCAAATGGTAAAACCAAGGTTGGGCATTGCTGGAAAAGCTTTAATCAAGGCGAACTATCAAGGGGTTCCCATTATAACCCAACCGCGTAAGGAACGCAAAATCCGGGAACATAACACCGATATGACGGAAACTAGGGCGGCAAGAGTGGAACAAAACACTAGGCGAGAGGCCGAGCCTTCCACCCTTTACCAAGTATATAGATGCATTAAGATAACAAGATAATATAATGATATCCCAACAAGTAAATAAATGTTCCAACAAGGAACGGCCTCCAATCTTCACCTGCAACTAGCAACGCTATAAGAGGGGCTGAGCAAAGCGGTAACATAGCCAATCAACGGTTTGCTAGGACATGGTGGGTTAGAGGTTTGACATGGCAATTTGGGAGGCTTGAAAGCAAGTGGTAGGCATCGTAGCATTGGCATAGCAAAAGAGCGAGCATCTAGCAAAGCAAAGATAGTAGTGATTTCGAGGGTATGATCATCTTGCCTGCAAAGTTGTCAGAGTTGACTGGATCCTCGAAAGCAAACTCAATGGGCTCCTCGTTAGCGAACTCGTCTCCCGGCTCTACCCAAACAAGACAAACAAGCAACAAAGACACAATCAACCACGTGCAAGGATCAAACAATATGATGCAAGGATGGTATGCTATGCGGGATGCGATGCGGGATGCATATGCAAGATGTGACAAGGAATGCATGAACCTGGCCTCAACTTGGAAACCAAGTGTGCCACTGTAAAGATGAGATGAAATCTCTTGAAAACGATATAAAGAACGCCGGAATCGGAGTTACGGTTTGGAAATGGCAAGCGATTCAAATATGACACCGGTCTGCGATTTACAGCAAGTAGCCATCTAAATGCAATGAGATGAACATGCTACAGCACCCAAACATGACAACAAAATACATGGCAGGGATGCATTCAAGATGCTTAACAAAAGTCTAGCACTGAGCTACGGCCAATTCATCCATTAACATGTTCAAACAAGCATGACAAAAATGCATATGGCAAACAGATCTCAGACTTAGTGAAATTAACACTTGTCTGGAATTTCAGATCAGATAGCACTCTTCGGAGCAACAAAACTACATGCTACAGGACCTGAACATGGCAAAGTAAAGTATGGCATAGAGCTACTCAAAGAGCTTAACAAAAGTCCCTTAGTGACCTTGAGCCAAAAGGGATCATATAATACATTTGCAAGCATGTGAACATGGCAAAAACATAATCAGTTCTCAGACTTAGTGAAAACTGGAGCATGCTGAAAACAGATATCAAGTAGGCATGTTTACGAGCTCGATGCACTCACTACGGAGCAAGTCATGGCAAACTAAGCATACACCCATCAAGAATACACAAAATGCAAGCTAGACATGGCAAGAACAATAGCATAGCATGCACGGATCAACTACAACATCCTCGGCAAAATCGCTAACAAGTAGACAATCTGCCCAGATTCACGAAGTAGCAAAGTAGAGCTCGATTGACTCAAGCTAGGTTGCTCCATAATTGCAAACAAAGACATGGATGGATAGAGCACTACAAGATTAACAAAACATCCTTACTGATCATCCTCAAAAGAGGCACGGATCACTAGGAAACAACATGAACATATGGCCATATGAGATAAACAGCTCAAGGACTTAGTGGAAATGCTAAGTCCCTGAAATCAGCATTACCAAGTGCCTCACTTTGCAAGCTTGCTAGTCACCACACACATCACAAAAATATATGGGTTGCACCTCTGGAAAGATGGCAAAACCCTTAACAAAACATATGTAGAGCTCATGGGCATATCATGCACACAATAATCATGGCAAAAATGACAAATATCTAAATGGAGCAGCAGATCTGACAATTATCTCAAGTAGCCCTATTCTAACAGCATTTCGGGCATCACGATGAACTCCAATGAAAATGATGCAATGGAATGAAATGATGTACTCTCTGAGATGAACATTTTGATATGCTATATGCCCAAAACGGAGCTATGGATGCAAAGTTACAATGCGATGAACATGAGCATATGAGCTAGGGTTTCGGGCAAAAAGTCAATCGTCTCAGATCCAGATCTAGATCCAGCCGGCGCGGATCCCGAGGTTCGCCGGAGTTACTATTCACCGGAGGTCGCCGAAGATGGTGGTGGTGGTCGGAGCTCGCCGTAGTCGGAGAAGGACGCCGGAGAGGGTGGTGGTGGCCGCGGGCGTCGGTGGGGAGGCGGGCCGCGGGGGCCGGGGTGGCGCGCACCGGCGGCCGGAGCTGCGGAGCTCGCCGGCGCCAAGGTCGGCTGCAGGGCGGCGCTGGGCGGGCGCGGGCGGTGCTGGAGGCGGGGAGGAGGCGCGGGGCGCGGCGGAGAGGCGGGCCGCGGGGGCCGGCCTCGGGCCCGAGCGGGCCGGCGGCGGGGTGGAGAGGCCGGCGTGCCACGTGGCGGCCATGGACAGGTGCGGGCGAAGTGTCCGGTGGCGGCGGACGTTGTCCGGCCGCGCGGAGGTGCGAGGCTAGGGTTTAGGGTGGTTCTGGATCCGAAATTTCGGGGAGGGGATATTTATAGAGGTAGGAGGAGTTAGGAAGCTCCAAATGAGGTGCGGTTGTCGGCCACGCGATCGTGACCGAACGCTCATGGAGAGGGTTTTGGTGGGTTTTGGGCCAAATTGGAGGGGTGTTGGGCTGCAACACACACGAGGCCTTTTCGGTCCCTCGGTTAACCGTTGGAGCATCAAACGAAGTCCAAATGGTACGAAACTTGACAGGCGGTCTACCGGTAGTAAACCAAGGCCCCATGGCAAGTCTCGGTCCAATCCGGAAATGTCTAATCCCCACACACGAAAGAAGGCTAGAAAAGGCCACCGGAGGAGAACGAAGCGCCGGAATGCAAAACGGACAACGGGGAAAATGCTCGAATGCATGAGATGAACACGTATGCAAATGCAATGCACATGATGACATGATATGAGATGCAAGACAACGATAACAACACACGGAGACACAAACCCGAACCCGAGAAAATAAAATAACTTAACGCCGGAAACGGCAAGAGTTGGAGTACAAATTGGGAAAGTCATATCCGGGGTGTTACAACACTCCACCACTACGAAAGGATCTCGTCCCGAGATCTAGGACTAAAAGAACGCCGGGTACTCAGAACGGAGGTGATCCTCGCGTTCCCAGGTAGCTTCACGGTCGGAATGGTGTGACCACTTGACTTTGAGGAATTTGATTGACTTGTTGCGAGTCTTGCGTTCAGTCTCTTCAAGAATAGCAACTGGGTGCTCACGATAGAGAGATCTTCTTGGAGCTCAATGTCCTCGAAGTTGACGGTGCGGTCAGGAGTCTTGAAGCACTTTCGGAGCTGAGAGACATGGAACACATCATGAACATTTGCAAAGTTTGAAGGAAGCTCGAGTTGATAGGCGAGATCGCCTCTCTTGCTGACAATCTTGAAAGGTCCCACGTATCTGGGGCAAGCTTCCCTTTGATACCGAAGCGACGAGTACCTTTCATAGGAGAGACGCGGAGGTAAACATGATCTCCGATCTCGAAAGCCAAATCACGGTGCTTACTATCATAGTAGCTCTTCTGGCGGGATTGGGCTGCTTTGAGGTTATCTCGAATGACTTTGCACATTTCCTCTGCCTCTGTGATTAAGTCATTTCCCAAAAGCTGACGTTCACCGGTTTCAGACCAGTTGAGAGGGGTACGGCACTTCCTGCCATACAGAATTTCAAATGGGGCCTTGCCCGAACTTGCTTGAAAACTGTTGTTGTAGGAGAATTCAGCATAAGGAAGACAATCCTCCCACTTCATGCCGAAGGAGATCACACAAGCCCTGAGCATATCTTCAAGAATCTGGTTGACACGCTCGACTTGACCGCTAGTTTGAGGATGGAAAGCTGTGCTGAAGCGGATGTTGGTGCCCATGGCCTTCTGAAAAGAATCCCAAAACTTGGAGGTAAAGATGCTGCCACGGTCTGAAGAGATCACTTGTGGAATACCGTGCAGAGAGACAATTCGAGAGGTATAGAGTTCCGCCAATTGAGCTGCAGTGATCGACTCTTTGATAGGCAGAAAGTGAGCCACTTTGGTGAGTTTGTCGATGACAACGAATATAGCATCATTGCCACGCTTGGACTTTGGAAACCCAGTCACGAAGTCCATTTCAATGTGGTCAAACTTCCATTCTGGAATGGCAAGAGGTTGGAGGAGACCAGCTGGCCTTTGGTGTTCTGCCTTCACTCTTCTGCAGACATCACATTCATTCACGAATTGAGCAATCTCGCGCTTCATTCGAGTCCACCAATAAGCCTGCTTGAGGTCCTGATACATCTTCGTGCTCCCAGGGTGGATGGAGAGGAGAGAATTGTGAGCCTCGTTCATGATCACTTTACGAAGGTCACCTTTGGGCACAACAATACGATCCTCGAAGAAGAGAGTGTCCTTGTCATCAAGGCGGTAGCACTTGTACTTGGGTTGACTCTTGGCAATCCCAATCTTCACCTTTTTCACCATAGCATCAAGAAGCTGGGCTTGGCGAATCTGGTCTTCCAAGGTAGGAGAGACTTGAAGGTTGGCGAGGAAACCTTGAGGAACAACTTGCAGATTAAGTTTGCGGAAAGCTTCACAAAGCTCGGGTTGATAAGGCTTGAGAATCAGACTGTTGCAATAAGCCTTTCTGCTCAATGCGTCAGCAATCACATTGGCCTTGCCTGGAGTATACTCGATACTCGGATTATACTCTTGAATCATTTCGACCCATCGAGTTTGCCTGAGGTTGAGATTAGGCTGAGTGAAGATGTACTTGAGACTCTTGTGATCAGTGAAAATGTCCACTTTTCTTCCCAATAAGAGATGTCTCCAAGTCAAAAGAGCATGCACAACTGCCGCCAACTCGAGATCATGAGTGGGGTAGTTCTTCTCATTGGGCTTCAACTGGCGAGAGGTATAAGCAACAACTTTCTTCTCTTGCATCAACACTGCGCCAAGACCTTGGAGAGAGGCATCACAAAAGACCTCGTACGGCTTGGATTCATCAGGCGGAGTCAGAACTGGAGCAGTGATCAATTTCTCTTTCAAAGTGTTGAAAGCAATGTCACACTCCGGAGACCAAACGTACTTGACGTGCTTCTGGAGAAGATTTGAGAGAGGCTTCGCGATCTTAGAAAAGTTTTCAACGAATCTTCGACAATAGCTTGCGAGACCGAGGAAGCTACGGAGTTGCTTCACGTTCTGAGGAGGTTCCCAATTCACAATTGCAGACACCTTCTCAGGATTCACCGCAATGCCCTTGGCAGAGATGATATGACCAAGATAAAGAACCTCATCGAGCCAAAATTCGCACTTGGAGAACTTGGCGTAGAACTGGTGTTCCCTGAGCTTATCGAGTACCAAACGCAAGTGCTTGGCATGATCTTCCTTGTTCTTCGAGAAAACCAGAATGTCGTCGAGATAGACCAAAACGAAGTCATTGGTGTAGGCGTTGAAGATGAAGTTCATCATGCGAGAGAACGTCGGAGGAGCGTTGACGAGGCCAAAAGACATGACAGTGTATTCATATGAACCATAGCTTGTCCTGAAAGCCGTCTTGGGAATATCTTGCTCACGGATTCGAATCTGATGATAACCCATACGGAGATCAAGCTTGGAGAATACTTGGGCACCTTTGAGTTGTTCGAACAGCTCGTTGATGTTGGGAAGTGGGTATTTGTTCTTGATGGTCTTCTTGTTCAATGGACGGTAATCAACACAAAGTCGGTCCGTTCCATCCTTCTTCTTCACAAAAAGAACACCACAACCCCACGGAGAAGAACTAGGCCGGATGAGACCCATTTTCTCTTGAATATCGAGTTGCTTCTTCAGCTCCTTCAACTCTTTAGGTCCTAGCTTGAAGGACGCTTGCACACAGGTTCCGTGCCGGGCTCAAGATCAATGACGAATTCAACTGGCCAGTGCGGAGGCATTCCTGGAAGCTCTTCTGGAAAGATGTCTTGATATTCGCAAACAACTGGAAATTGTGAGATAGCATCGAGTTCACCCTTCTCATTGAGAGAAAACAGACGGATGGTATCATCACGAGCGGCAAAGACAATTACATCCTCAGACGAATGAGTCAATTGAATCTGCCTGGCTGCACAGTCAAGGTGTGCCTTGTGCTTAGAAAGCCAATCCATTCCGAGAATAAGATCAATCCGAGTTACCAAGAACCATAGGAGAAGAAAGGAACTTGTAGTCGCCCAAGGTGATAGTAACGTCCGGAGACATCATTTTAGTGTTCATGAACAAACCCGGAGAAGAAACCGCTATCGGCTTAGGCAAATCAATAGTATGCACATCATGCATAGATGCAAAAGGCTTCGATAAAAAAGATAAAGATGCACCAGTGTCAAAAAGAACTCTTGTGGGAATGTCATTAACAGGAAGGTTACCCATGATCACATCTGGTGAGTCCTCTGCCTGAGCTGCATTTAGCAAGTTGACCTTGGCGGACTAGGTGTTATGCTTGACCATAGTTGTACTTGCCGATCTGACAGGAGGAGGAGGAGGAAGACGCCTCTAGTTGAAACACTTGTTGGCGTAGTGACCCTTCTGTTGGCACTTGTTACACGTGACCTCTGAAAGCGGACGGTGATACGGAGCACTCGATCTTGGAGCTTGAGACGAAGTCTTGTTCTGAAAGCCAGGGTTGGGTGGGTGGGAAGATCCACTGCCACCTTTGCTCTTCTGCTGATACGGCTGACGGAACGGAGGAGGAAGCCAATACTTCTGCTGCTTGGCCACTTGAGTAGAGGAAGAAGGAGTAACATCTCTAACTCACTTCTTGGAAGCATCACACCTCAACTGAGCAGCCTCTTGCTTCAATGCCATGTTGTAGAACTCATCGTACCTCAAGGGATCAAAGAGAACAAGAGCGAGCTGAATTTCTTCTCTGAGACCACCCCTGAACTGGTATATCATGCTCTTCTCATCAGGGACGTCCTGCTTGGCAAAGCGGGCGAGCTTCTGAAACAACTTGTTGTAGTCATAGACAGACAAAGAGCCTTGCTTCAGGTTGCGGAATTCCTCACGCTTGCTTTCAACCACGCTCTGAGGGATATGGTGAGCTCTGAAATCTTGACGGAATTCATCCCAGGTAATAACACGTCCACCTCTGGAATCCTTGTACTGCTGGAACCATTCTGCAGCTTGATCTTTGAGTTGGAAGGAAGCGAACTTGACAAAGTCCTCAGGCCTGACGTTACTGCACTCGAAATGCTTGCACAGATCCACAAGCCAATCGTCAGCATCGGTTGCCTCAACACAATTGCTGAAAGTCTTTGGCCCGTTAGCAAGGAACTGGTTGAGTGTAGCAAAGTGATTCTGATTGTTGCCTTGGTTCCCTTGGTTGCCTTGATTGCGCTCTTGAAGAATTTGCATGATCAACTGTGTGTTTGCATTGGTTGCGGCCATCACAGCTTGCCATGCCTCCGGAGGAGGTGGAGGTGGTGGCGGATCAGGATTCGGAGTCGTGCGCGTTGGAGGAGCCATCCTGAAGAGGTTGACATCCATTAGCACATTGATAGACAAATATTGAAGCTGAATCCAACGGAATGAAAATTGCAACATATAGTCTTCACATCCGAACAAAATGAACGAATGCATTCCTCTTGAAATGGTCACATATCCATAAATTGAGAAGCCACGTAGAATTAAGGTAGAGAAATAAATCAACAAGGTACGGATCAAGAACGAATAATCGGTAAGAAATCCCAATCTCAAACCAATATCCGTGGAAGAAGAACTAGAGCTACGAGAATTCCCACCTATGAAACTCCCGAACCTTTCCGGTTATGCAATCAGGTGTTGGGGATACAGGGGAAGCATAATATCTCACCCAATCTAGCAAATCCTACATCCAGCTGTATCCATCCTTCAACACATAACCGAGAAAAACTTCGGAAACCATCTACCTCAACCTTCGAAAAGCATCCGTTATACAAGTTATGGCGATACTCCCGAACTCCCGCCCCAGTACTGGGTGGCGTCGAGGTTATCTCACCAACGAACTGCATAAAAGAGATTTTCGATGTCGGCGTACTAAACTCAGGTATTCCAGAACTGCAACGATAAAATTATGACGACAACACCTCAGAGCTCAACTCCCCGGGACACTTCCACAAAACCCCTGACAGGAGGCACCAAGACAATGTTCTCATCATAAAACCATCGGAACGATTCCAAGATACCCGCGTGATCCTAAAAATTTTTAGTGAAATTTGAGAAGAGAAGAGTCAAAACTCTACGTCAGGATGCCTTACCAGAGCGATGAGGAGACTGGGAAGTAAAAAGAATTCCTAAACTCTCCGATATATAATTCCTAAATGACTCAAAACATTTTTCTAGACACAACTCGGCTGCTAAAAACGATCAAGCAATGGGGCTCCTAAGGTCGGGGAAGGCTCTGATTACCAACTTGTAACACCCTCGATGCGACTATATCTCCCACGTGTCGAGGCACGACTTAGAGGCATAATCGCATTGAAGGCATATGTCGCAAGTTAGGCAATCTTCACAACATCCCATGTAATATAATAATAAAGGGGAGATAACATAGTTGGCTTACACTCGCCACGTCAATCAAGTACATAAATAACATTACATCATCCAAACACTCATGGCCCGACTACGGCGCCAAAATAAAAGATAACCCAACATGCGACACGGTCCCGATCACCCCAACTGGGCACCACTACTGATCATCAGGAAAGGAAACATAGTATCGTTGAGAGTCCTCGTCGAACTCCCACTTGAGCTCGAGCGCGTCACCTGGAGCGGAATCATCAGGCCCTGCATCTGGTGTAATAGTAATCTGTGAGCCACAGGGACTCAGCAATCTCGCACCCTCGCGATCAAGACTATTTAAGCTTATAGGTAAGGCAAGGTAAAAATATATGTGGAGCTGCAGCAAGCGACTAGCAAATATGGTGGCTATCCTGTTCGCAAAAGAGAGCGAGAAGAGGAGGCAAAGCGCGAGCGAGAAACTAGAGAGCAACCTGTGCAAGCATTACTCCAACACCGTGTCCACTTCCCGGACTCCGCCGAGAAGAGGCCATCACGGTAACACACTCAGTTGATTCATTTTAATTAAGTTAAGGTTCAAGTTATCTACAACCGGACATTAACAAATTCCCATCTGCCCATAACCGCGGGCACGGCTTTCGAAAGTTCAAATCCCTGCAGGGGAGTCCCAACTTAGCCCATGACAAGCTCTCACGGTCAACAAAGGAATAGACCTCCTCCCGAGACGTTACGATCAGACTCGGTACCTCGGTTCTTCAAGACACTTCGACAGGTTAAAACAAGACCAGAAACACCACCCAGATGTGCCGACAAATCCCGATAGGAGCTGCACATATCTCGTTCTCAGGGCACACCGGATGAGCAAGACGTCGGGTAGGCCAGCCCAGAGTTGCCCCTGGTAGCCCCGGGCATCGCTCGGTTGGACCAACACTCAGAGGAGCACTGGCCCGGGGGGGGCTAAAATAAGATGACCCTCGGGCTCCGGAAACCCAAGGGAAAAGAGGCTAGGTGGCAAATGGTAAAACCAAGGTTGGGCATTGCTGGAAAAGCTTTAATCAAGGCGAACTATCAAGGGGTTCCCATTATAACCCAACCGCGTAAGGAACGCAAAATCCGGGAACATAACACCGATATGACGGAAACTAGGGCGGCAAGAGTGGAACAAAACACTAGGCGAGAGGCCGAGCCTTCCACCCTTTACCAAGTATATAGATGCATTAAGATAACAAGATAATATAATGATATCCCAACAAGTAAATAAATGTTCCAACAAGGAACGGCCTCCAATCTTCACCTGCAACTAGCAACGCTATAAGAGGGGCTGAGCAAAGCGGTAACATAGCCAATCAACGGTTTGCTAGGACATGGTGGGTTAGAGGTTTGACATGGCAATTTGGGAGGCTTGAAAGCAAGTGGTAGGCATCGTAGCATTGGCATAGCAAAAGAGCGAGCATCTAGCAAAGCAAAGATAGTAGTGATTTCGAGGGTATGATCATCTTGCCTGCAAAGTTGTCAGAGTTGACTGGATCCTCGAAAGCAAACTCAACGGGCTCCTCGTTAGCGAACTCGTCTCCCGGCTCTACCCAAACAAGACAAACAAGCAACAAGGACACAATCAACCACGTGCAAGGATCAAACAATATGATGCAAGGATGGTATGCTATGCGGGATGCGATGCGGGATGCATATGCAAGATTGACAAGGAATGCATGAACCTGGCCTCAACTTGGAAATCCAAGTGTGCCACTGGAAAGATGAGATGAAATCGCTTGAAAACGATATAAAGAACGCCGGAATCGGAGTTACGGTTTGGAAATGGCAAGCGATTCAAATATGACACCGGTCTGCGATTTACAGCAAGTAGCCATCTAAATGCAATGAGATGAACATGCTACAGCACCCAAACATGACAACAAAATACATGGCAGGGATGCATTCAAGATGCTTAACAAAAGTCTAGCACTGAGCTACGGCCAATTCATCCATTAACAGGTTCAAACAAGCATGGCAAAAATGCATATGGCAAACAGATCTCAGACTTAGTGAAATTAACACTTGTCTGGAATTTCAGATCAGATAGCACTGTTCGGAGCAACAAAACTACATGCTACAGGACCTGAACATGGCAAAGTAAAGCATGGCATGGAGCTACTCAAAGAGCTTAACAAAAGTCCCTTAGTGACCTTGAGCCAAAAGGGATCAGAAAATACAATTGCAAGCATGTGAACATGGCAAAAACATAATCAGTTCTCAGACTTAGTGAAAACTGGAGCATGCTGAAACAGATATCAAGTAGGCATGTTTACGAGCTCGATGCACTCACTACGGAGCAAGTCATGGCAAACTAAGCATACACCCATCAAGAATACACAAAATGCAAGCTAGACATGGCAAGAACAATAGCATAGCATGCACGGATCAACTACAACATCCTCGGCAAAATCGCTAACAAGTAGACAATCTGCCCAGATTCACGAAGTAGCAAAAGTAGAGCTCGATTGACTCAAGCTAGGGTGCTCCATAATTGCAAACAAAGACATGGATGGATAGAGCACTACAAGATTAACAAAACATCCTTACTGATCATCCTCAAAAGAGGCACGGATCACTAGGAAACAACATGAACATATGGCCATATGAGATAAACAGCTCAAGGACTTAGTGGAAATGCTAAGTCCCTGAAATCAGCATTACCAAGTGCCTCACTTTGCAAGCTTGTGCTAGTCACCACACACATCACAAAAATACATGGGTTGCACCTCTGGAAAGATGGCAAAACCCTTAACAAAACATATGTAGAGCTCATGGGCATATCATGCACACAATAATCATGGCAAAAATGACAAATATCTAAATGGAGCAGCAGATCTGACAATTATCTCAAGTAGCCCTCTTCTAATAGCATTTCGGGCATCAAGACAAACTCCAATGGAAATGATGCAATGGAATGAAATGATGTACTCTCTGAGATGAACATTTTGATATGCTATATGCCCAAAACGGAGCTACGGATGCAAAGTTACGATGCGATGAACAGGAGCATATGAGTTAGCGTTTCGGGCAAAAAGTCAACCGTCTCAGATCCAGATCTAGATCCAGTCGGCGCGGATCCCGAGGTTCGCCGGAGTTACTGTTCACCGGAGGTCGCCGGAGATGGTGGTGGTGGCTGGAACTCGCCGTAGTCGGAGGAGGATGCCGGAGAGGGTGGTGGTGGCCGCGGGCGTCGGTGGGGAGGCGGGCCGCGGGGGCCGGGGCGGCGCGCACCGGCGGCCGGAGCTGCGGAGCTCGCCAACGCCAAGGTCGGCGGCAGGGCGGCGAGGGGCGGCGCCGGGCGGGCGCGGGCGGCGCTGGAGGCGGGGAGGAGGCGCGGGGCACGGCGGAGAGGCGGGCCGCGGGGGCCGGTCTCGGGCCCGAGCGGGCTGGCGGCGGGGTGCAGCGGCCGGTGTGCCATGTGGTGGCCGGTGATAGGTGCGGGCGAAGTGTCCGGTGGCGGCGGACATTGTCCGGCCGCGCGGAGGTGCGGGGCTAGGGTTTAGGGTGGTTCTGGATCCGAAATTTCGGGGAGGGGATATTTATAGAGGTAGGAGGAGCTAGGAAGCTCCAAATGAGGTGCGGTTTTCGGCCACGCGATCGTGATCGAACGCTCTAGATGATGGAGAGGGTTTTGGTGGGTTTTGGGCCAAATTGGAGGGGTGTTGGGCTGCAACACACACGAGGCCTTTTCGGTCCCTTGGTTAACCGTTGGAGCATCAAACGAAGTCCAAATGGTACAAAACTTGCCAGGCGGTCTACCGGTAGTAAACCAAGGCCGCATGGCAAGTCTCAGTCCAATCCGTAAATGTCTAATCCCCGCACACGAAAGAAAGCTAGAAAAGGCCACCGGAGGAGAACGAAGCGCCGGAATGCAAAATGGACAACGGGGAAAATGCTCGAATGCATGAGATGAACACGTATGCAAATGCAATGCACATGATGACATGATATAGATGCAAGGCAACGATAACAACACACGGAGACACAAACCCGAACCCGAGAAAATAAAATAACTTAACGCCGAAAACGGCAAGAGTTGGAGTACAAATTGGGAAAGTCATATCCAGGGTGTTACATGGGCCCCCTCTGGTACTTATTGGCTCCAATATTCCTGATATATTCCATAAAAATTCTCCGTGAAGTTTCAGCTCATTTGGAGTTGTGCAGAATAGGTGGCCCGACATAGCTTTTCCAGGTCCAGATTTCCAGCTCCGGAATTCTCCCTCTTTGTGTAAACCTTGCATATTATGAGAGAAAAGGCATTAGAATTACTCGAAAAAAGCATTATTATGGATAAAGACATTATAAATAACAGTAAGAAAACATGATGCAAAATGGACGTATCAACTCCCCCAAGCTTAGACCTCACTTGTCCTCAAGCGAAAACCGAAATTGAAAAACATGTCCACATGCTTTGAGAGAGAGGTGTCGATAAAAACAAAATACGGGCATAGAAACATCATGTTGATTATTATAACAACAACAAGATTACACATAAGACTTTTATCTTAAAAAGTTATCATATACTTCTCATTAATAAGTAACAATTCATCACACAATCGAAGTATAGAGCAAAAACTCTATTAGAAACCAAAAAACTATGTTCTTAGTCAACTTTGCAACTACAATACATTATCTTTTCAGGAAGGGTCACGTATCGGAACCTTTAGGCAAGTCCACATACTCAACCATCATATAGTCTTCTATGATTGCTAACACTCACCGCGTACACATGAGCAAACCTTTCAACCGGACACATAGAAAGATAGGGGCTTATAGTTTCACATCCCAACTTATTCACCTCAAGGGTGATGTCAACAATAATAACTCATGCCATCTATATTCAACTGGACATATGTTCCTAGATCTTTCCTCACCACATGATGTTTGCCAAAGGAGAAAAATAAAGAGGAATAGAAGGAAAACTTTGACTCTTTGCATAGAAGTAAATACATAGAAGTAAAAGATAGGCCCTTCGCAGAGGGAAGCAGAGGTTGCCATGCGCTTATTTATTTGTATGCTCAACCCCCTAGTGCAAAAGAATGTCACGTTTCATTGCCCCGTGTGATAGTGACCTTTATTATGCAGTCTGTCGCTTTTATTCTTCACCATTACAAGTTCGTGCAACGCTCAATTTTCTCTTACACTACATGATATCACACATTTAGAAGCAATTTTTATTGCCTTTTTGCACCAAGGACAACTTACTTGAGGGATCTTGCTCAATCCCTAGGTAGGTATGGTGGGCACTTGAAAATAAGATTTGGGTTTAAGGGTTTTTGGATGCACAAGTAGTATCTCTACTTAGTGCAGAATTTTTGGCTAGTAAAGATAGGGGCAAGCACCACATGTTAAAGAATCTATGACAATATGACTTCATATGTGAATATAAACAAACATAAACCATTAATTTGTATTCCTTGTCCAACGTCGGCAATTTTGGCATATTATATTTTGATGAGGGCTCACAATCACAAAAGATTTCTCAGATAGTATATTTATATGTGAATCTTTTCTTCCCTTATTAATTCTTTCATGAGTTGCATCATTGACTAATGCTATGTTTGTCAATCTCTAATAAAGTTTTCTACTTATACTTTTCCTTATGTGGTGTCATCACCTACTATAGGATTAGTATATGATCTTTTCATTATTTCTTTATGTTCTTTTATTTATTTCCTTTCTTTTATTCTTTCTCATTTCCTTTCTTTAATTTGCAACATGAAAGTAAAGAAAGCAAAAACTCAAACTAAACTTTACTATATAACTTGCACACGATTACAAGGATAGATCACTAAGCAAATTCTCAAGGTAGAAAGGATCGAACTAACTTTTATTCATCTAAAGAAAAAAGATCGAACTAAAATAAGTAAAGGCAAAAAGATAGTGGGGTGATACAATACCGGGGCACCTCCCCCAAGCTTGGCGGAAGCCAAGGGGAGTGCCCATGCCCGATACTTAATTCTCTTTTGGTGATGAAGAAGCTGGTGGTGGTGGTGAAGTAGTATTCTCCAATATAACCATGAGTAGATCCTTCAAGCCTTGAATCTCCCGAAGGGCTTGATGAATTAATTCACTATTTTTCTTCACCTCAGCCATTATGTGTTTATTCTCATGGCCCCACGGTTTTGTTCCTGCACTGTTTTCTCTTGACCAGGATATGTCCCAGTTGGACGGTATGTGCCAACGAGGAGTGTTCTCGAACCCATAATGGTGAATAAAATTATGAAAATTATTATGACGTAACCTATGTAAGGGCCTCCTTGGTGGGAGCTTTTCTTGCACTTCCAGGCTCGCTTGATTGTTCGATGATCCCATGACTTGATGAGGATCAGGGTGAGTACAGATGCCAGCTAGTGTACCCCTCTCGGAGGCCGGAGGGTGAATCCCAAAGGGACTTTCCTCTTCTTCCTCCATAGCAATCCTTAGATCTACCTGAACCAACCTTATGTCTCCTTCTCCATTGTTGAAGGGTGAGGAAGACATGACGTTGGTCTAGTTGATTCTGTCAAAAAACAACAAGAAAAGAGAATAGATGATTTCTCCGCGATACGGTGGTCAACAAGTTCGGGAAGTACATACAGATTTTTTTTATCTTGGGGGACAAGCATACGGAAGAACAACGGAGTACGGAAGGTGTCCCAGGTGGGCACAACCCACCTGGGCATGCCAAGGCCTAGCACGCCCTAGTGTCTTGTGCCCACTAGGGGACGCTTCCTGAAAGTTTCTTTATTTCCAAATTTTCTAAATATTCCAAAGCTGATAAAAAATATTTTTGCGGATTTTTCGGAGTCCGTTTACTTACCGTATCACGTACCTCCTTATTTTCACAATTCTAGAGTGTTTCGGAAGGACTCTTTTATGTGTTCTTCCGGTGTCAAAGTTCGGATAATGTTACTTTCAACATTAATGGGCGTACCTGAGATATAATGTTTTATTCGTTGCCCATTGACAACCTTCGGGTTAGTACCTTCGGAATTATTTATTTTTATGGCTCCAGACCAATAAACCTCCACGATTACATATGGGCCTTCCCATTTTGAGAGGAGTTTTCCTGCAAAGAATCTGAAACGAGAGTTGTACAATAGAACATATTTTTCGACTTTAAACTCACGCTTTTGGATTCTTTTGTCATGCCATCTTTTAACTTTTTCTTTGAATAATTTTGCATTTTCATAAGCTTGGGTTCTCCATTCATCTAATGAGCTAATATCAAAAAACCTCTTTTCGCCGGCAAGTTTGAAATCATAATTGAGTTCTTTGATTGCCCAATATGCTTTACGTTCTCACTCAAGAGGCAAATGACAAGCTTTTCCATAAACCATTTTATATGGAGACATACCCATAGGATTTTTATATGTTGTTCTATAAGCCCAAAGTGCATCATCTAATTTCTTAGACCAATTCTTCCTGGACCTATTTATAGTCTTTTGCAAAATTAATTTTATTTCTCTATTGCTAAGTTCAACTTGACCACTAGACTGAGGATGATAAGGTGATGCAATTCTATGGTTAACATCATACTTGGCAAGCATTTTACGGAAAGTGCCATGAATAAAGTGTGAACCACCATCAGTCATTAAATATCTAGGGACTCCAAACCTTGGGAAAATAACTTCCTTAAGCATTTAAATAGAGGTGTTGTGATCAGCACTACTGGTTGGAATAGCTTCTACCCATTTAATAACATAATCAACAGTAACCAAAATATGTGTATATCCATTAGAGGTAGGAAACGGTCCCATGTAATAAAATCCCCAAACATCAAATGGTTCAACAGCAAGTGAATAATTCATAGGCATTTCTTGACGCTTACTGATATTACCTAGTCTTTGACATTCATCACAAATTAAGATGAACTTACGGGCATCCCTGAAGAGAGTAGGCCAATAAAATCCAGACTACAATACCTTGTGAGCAGTTCTATCTCCAACATGATGCCCTCCATAAGGTTCGGAGTGACATTTCTGTGGGATTTGTCCATGTTCATGCTCGGGTACACAACGTCTAATAATACCATCTACTCCTTCTTTATAAAGATGTGGGTCATCCCAAAAGTAATGTCTTAAATCATAGAAGAATTTTTTTCTTTTGTTGGTATGTAAAGCTACGTGGTAAATATTTAGAAACAATGTAATTAGCATAATCAGCATACTAAGGAGTACTGTGAGCAACATTTATTGCAGCTAACTGCTCATCAGGAAAACTATCATCAATAGGTAGTGGGTCATCAAGCACATTTTCAAGCCTAGATAAATTATCAGCTACTGGGTTCTCAGCTCCTTTTCTATCAATGATATGTAAATCAAATTCTTGTAACAAGAGAACCCATCGAATAATTCTAGGTTTAGCATATTTCTTTTCCATAAGATATTTAATAACAACATGGTCTATGTGAACATTTACTTTGGAATCAAAAATATAAGGTCTAAATTTATCACAAGCAAACACAACTGCTAAGAATTCTTTTTCAGTAGTAGCATAATTTGTTTGAGCACGGTCTAGAGTTTTACTAGCATAATGAATTGCATTAAGTTTCTTATCAAACCTTTGTCCTACAACAGCACCAACAGCATAATCACTAGCATCACACATAATTTCAAAAGGCAAGTTCCAATCAGGTGCTTGAACAATAGGTGCGGAGATTAAGGCTTTCTTGAGTGTTTCAAAGGCTTCTAAACAATCATCATCAAAAAGAAAAGGAATATCCTTTTGCAAGAGACTAGTAAGAGGCCTAGAAATTTTAGAAAATTCTTTGATACATCTCCTATAGAAACCAGCATGACCTAAGAAACTACGAATACCTTTTATAACTTTAGGACATGGCATTTTCTCAATTGCATCAACCTTAGCTTTGTCCACTTCAATATCTCTTCAGAAATTTTATGACCCAAGACAATGCCTTCATTAACCATAAAGTGGCACTTCTCCCAATTCAAAACAAGATTTGTTTGTTCACAACTCTGCAAAACTCGATCAAGATTGCTTAAACAATCATCAAAACACTTCCCATAGACAGAAAAGTCATCCATGAAAACCTCAACAATCTTTTCACAAAAGTCAGAGAATATAGCAGTCATACATCTTTGAAAGGTAGCAGGTGCATTACATAAACCGAAAGGCATAAGTCTATAAGCATAAGTTCCAAAGATACAAGTAAAAGTGGTCTTTTCTTGATCAGGTTGAGAAACAGGTATTTGTGAAAAACTAGAGTATCCATCAAGGAAGCAAAAGTGGTCTTTCAAGCATTTGCTCAATAAAAGGCAAAGGGTAATGATCTTTTCTAGTTGCTTTGTTTAATTTTCTAAAATCAATTACCATTCTGAAAGGATCGATATAGTTGACTAGAGGGGGGTGAATAGGCAACTAACAATTTTTAACTTTTCTTTATCAATTTAAACTTTGCATCAAAGTAGGTTGTCTAGATATGCAACTAGGTGAGCAACCTATGCGATGTAACAAGAACAATTACACAAGAAAGCAAGGGATATAACACAAATAAGCTTGCAGAAGTAAAGGCACGAGATAACCAAGAGTGGAGCCGGTGAAGACGAGGATGTGTTACCGAAGTTCCTTCCTTTTGAGGGGAAGTACGTCTCCGTTGGAGCGGTGTGGAGGCACAATGCTCCCCAACAAGCCACTAGGGCCACCGTATTCTCCTCACGCCCTCACACAATGCGAGATGTCGTGATTCCACTATTGGTGCCCTTGGAGGCGGAGACCGGACCTTTAAAAACAAGGTTGGGGCTATGTCCACAACTTAATTTGAGGCTCCCAACGATACCACAAAGTTTCACCGCAATGGAATATGGCTTCGCGGTGACCTCAACCTTCTAGGGTGCTCAAACACCCAAGAGTAACAAGATCCGCAAGGGATGAGTGGGGGAATCAAATTTCTCTTGGTGGAAGTGTAGATCTAGGCCTTCTCAACCAATCCCTAGAGAATCAACAAGTTTGATTGGCTAGGGAGAGAGATCGGGCGAAAATGGAGCTTGGAGCAATAATGGAGCTTAGGGATGGAAGAAATGGTCAACTCAGAGAAGAAGACACCCCTTATATAGTGGAAGAACAAATCCAACCGTTATCCACCAACCCAGCCTGAGTAGCACGGTACTACCGTGCCAGGGCCGCGGTACTACCGCAGGGACCTGCGGTACTACAGCTCGAGCAGCACAAACCAGGACAGCCCAAATGCACTGAAGCAGAGGGTGGTAGAACCGCTGGCGCGGTACTACCGCTCCCCCTTGCGGTACTACCTCAAGGCAGGGATGTTCCAGATTTTGGGAAGGCACGAACATATAAAAATACATCTGTGGCAACTTCCGCTGAGTTTGAGTCAATGCAAAAATCCGACACGGTAGTACGGTGAGCCAGGGGCGGTACTACCGCGTGGGGTGCGCATGTAAAAAATTACATCTGCTCCTACTGCCATGCAGGCTACTGAGCCAGACCAGAATGCACAGTACTACCGCGCACCAGGCGCGGTACTACTGCGTAGGGCGTGGATGTAAAAAATTACATCCGCTCCTACTACTGCAGCCGCAGCAGCGCCTGGCCTGGGGCCACGATACTACAGCTCCGAAGGAGCGGTACTACCGTGGGCGCTTGCGGTACTACCGCGCCTAGGCCCGGTACTACCGCGAGGGCTTGCGGTACTACCGCTCTTAGGAGCAGTACTACCGCATGCCCAAGCTCAGCCAACACGACAATTTGCATAGACGAGAAAAGACGGAGGATGCTCCAAGCTGCCAAAGGAAAGGCGGTGCAAAGGAGAAGATGTGTACGTGATGATTCCACCCAAACCTTTCCAAAGCGGACCCCCTCTTAATAGTACGGCTTTCCTATGACTCAAATCCACCGAAAAGAAACGCAGAGAAACGCCGTCTTCAATAGTCTTCGAGGGGCACCAAAACGTCTTGTGCCTAGTGATGAAATGTCTGAAATACTCAATGCACATGATTAGTCCGCAAAAGAATTGTCATCAATCACCAAAATAACTAAGGGATAAATATGCCCTTACAATCTCCCCCTTTTTGGTGGATTGATGACAATACGGGATTTTCATAAAAGGAGATAACATAGAACATGGGCGAACCCCATACGTCTAAAATATAGACGGGATCCCCCTAGATGTGTGCTATCTATATGAGTGCTTTGGACTGCACGACACATATACTAGGATCAACACTCCCCCTATAATTTAGAGACAAGGCATATCTTGCAACAAAAAGGCTAACACTAAGCAAGATAATACATATGAGCATAATATAAATAGCACAAGATAGCATAAGCTAAATAAGGTATGATAGAGTGCATATGTCTTACACCATATGATAGAACGGTCTCACAAACGCAAACCAAACCAAAGCAAACGAGGTACAATGACAAAGCAAACGAAAACACGACTCACAACTCACAAATCCTACACTCTCTCCCCCTTTGGCATCGAGACACCAAAAAGGTAGAGAGTACACCTACAACACAAGAGGTGGCTCAAGCGGAGTAATCACTTGCACGCTCCTCGTCAGCCTCAGCAGCTGGGATGGTCTCCTCCTGGTCCTCCTCAGAGTCAGTCCACTTGTAGCCCTGCTTTGCCATCTAGACTGCCTCTGGCATGATGACCCTGTCAGATCCGCTGGATATCTGCTCACCAAACGTCCTCAAGATCCACTTGTCGCGGCGGCGACTCTACTTCTAAGCAACATGAGACCGGTACTACCCCTTGGCCTGCATGCAGAACAGAGCCTTCATCTTATTCTTCAGCTTCTTAGCCCATGAGGGCTCAGACAATGAAGGCGAGTAGCCAGTAGAGCTATCCTCATCAGTGTCCTCCTCCTCAACCTCATCTACATCCACATCCATCTAAGTAGCCATTGCCTCAGCACAGGTAGTAGTGTTGGCCCACTGGGCTTGATACGGAGCCTGATGGGGTCAGGATGAATCCAGTCAGGGGCAAGGAACTCTTCATTGGGTAAGAGCTTCTCCCAAGTCCTCTTGATCAGCAGAAACAGGTAAGGTCCATAGATGGGAACCTTACGGGTGAACACCACAAACCGAAGCTCGCACCACGTGATGTGTGAGACATCAAGTGGTTGAGTCTGAGAGAGATGTGCCTCCTCACAGATGAGCATCATATCCACAAGATAGGCATGCACTTTGTCCTTGTCACCAATGCGGGGAAAGAGAGAGTTGCGGAAGATGCGATACATGATGTCGAGGAAGGGGTTCAGCACCCATGTCTTCTTGCCATTGGGAAGCGATTTCTCAACATAGTAGGGTAGAAGCTTGTCCTTGTTGGCTGACTCGGGATTGGCATGAGGGCGTACACCAACGGGTGTGTTGAGCCCCTCATCAGGAACCTGAAGCAAATCCATGAAGTCCTTCCATGTAGCAGTCAGCCGTTGTCCGTTGGTCATCCAGGTCATCTTCCGTTCCTCATCAGTATGGAAGTGGACCGTGGCAAAGAATTGGGCCACAATCTCAGGGTCATAATCCAAATGGAATGAGATCACATGCTCAATGCCAAACTGCTCCACGAGGTCCAGAGCCTCACCAAAGTAATCACGGTGCCTCTCATCCCTCATGTGATGCATGTCAATCCAGTGCACATCCACATAGAGGTTCTGCTTTGCCTTGATCACATCCACATAAGTGAGATACTGTTGCTTGGTCCAGAATAGATCGTTCCCTCTAAAGTTGGCACGATGATGCCCATAGGGGTTGATCTTTCTTCGAGAGGCAAACTCAGCCAGAGGAATCTCATCCATGCCCTTGGTGGGCTCCTTGAGCTTGGTGGCGGTGGTCTTGGTCCTGCGTTGGGGGGCATTGGAGCCCTCAGGAGCTTCGTCTTGGTTGAGCAGACACTTGGAGCCCATGTGATGACTGGGATTGGAACGGCGAGCAGGAGCATCGGTGCCACCACCTAAGACACAAAACACAAAAACACGCACGATAAGCGAGAAGGATCAATGCAAAGACCTCAGCAAAACAGGGGAAACAAGTAGAACTCACACTTGAGAGTTGCCACAAGAGAGATTTGATAGAAACAGTAGTACCGCATGGCTGCGTGGTACTAAAATTCTAGTGCTGCTCCTAGTCACGGTAGTACCGTGCCAGGGTGGCATGGTAGTACCGTGTCTTGGAGCGGCAGTAAAATTTTAGTGTCGCGCCTTACGCGATAGTACCGCTCCAGAGGAGCGGTAGTACCGTACGAGCGGTAGTACCATACGAGTGGTAGTACCACACAAGAGATGCGGTAGTACTGCACGGCGGTAGATCCGAGTCCACAATTGGATCTGAGCACAACCGTGACAATGACGTGGTACTACGGTTGATAAATCTACCACGGGAAACAAAGCAAGCACAATCTCTACACATTGCTACTCTCCTACATCCTACTCTTGCATAGATTTGGCCTAAAATCTCATGAACAACATGCATCTCCCCAAAAACCTAGAAGCAAACAAACGAACCAAAGAGAGAGGGATTTGGGGAGAAACCTTGTTCCATGGCAAGAGGAAGTGGTGGGGAATGATCCCACCGGTCGGAATCCGAGGAAAGTGGCCGGAGACGAAGATCCGGCGAGGGTCTCCGACGCCGTTCTTGAGAGAGAGAGAGAGAGAGAGAGAGAGAGAGACGACGTGGAGAGAAATAGACGAATTGGTATGGGGGAGTTGGAACTCCCCCTCCCCGCTCTTAACCCCCACGCCCCCTCGACAGCGCGGTAGTACCATGTGTCATCGTGGTAGTACCGCCAGGGCGGAAGTACAGCACCATGGGCGGTAGTACCGCTCCCCCAGGCGGCAGTAAAATATTACTGCCGCGCTGGGTGCGCAAGTACCGTGCGCTGCTCACGCGGTAGTACTATGGCAGGCCGCGGTATGTAGTATCGTGTGCTCAAGAAGATGCAAGTTTCAAGAACAAGGGAAAACAAAGGGCCTTTGCAAAGCAACCTTCAATCGAACGGGCACACCAAGATGCTGGCACATGAGACAACACACACAAGCTCGACACGACGAAAGGAAGACAAGAGACAACAAGGACTAAAACACTCAACACAACCTCTCTAAAAAGAGGGCGGTGGCCGGAGCCACCTATGTTTGAGTCAATTGGTATGGCACCGCGAAGAATTATTCTTGGTCCCATGACCAAAACCCATCTTTGAAGCACAAGTACCATCAACAATGGCTAATGTAAAAGAGTTGATCAATTTATGCATAATGGGGGAGGGAGAGTTCATTGAGAGAACAACACTCCCCCTATGTCCATGCCTACACCTAAACAAGATAACAAGTTGAGTATGGTGGGGTGTGCACGGGTTCAAGCAACATTGCTCGAATCAATGATATTTAACTCATGCCTTAACTCACGAAATCTTGCTTCATCTAGGGGCTTCGTGAAGATATCTGCAAGGTTATCAAGAGTGTTGACATAGTTGAGCTCGATCTCCCCTCGCCTAATATGATCCCGGATGAAGTGATACCGAATCTCAATATGCTTTGTCTTGAAGTGTTGCACTGGGTTGAGAGAAATCTTGATGGCACTTTCATTGTCACACCAAAGAGGCACTTTGTCACAAATAACACTGTAATCCTTTAAAGTTTGCCCCATCCATAAAAGTTGTGCACAACAACTACTGGCAGCCACATACTCTGCTTCCGTGGACGAGAGAGACACGCAACTTTGCTTCTTGGAAGACCAACTCACCAAAGAGAAACCAAGAAATTGGCACCCTCCGGAAGTTGACTTCCTATCCACTTTGTCTCCTGCCCAATCGGTGTCCGAATAGCCCACAAGATTGAAGTTAGATCCTCTTGGATACCATAAGCCAAAGTTTGGGGTATGAGCCAAATATCAAAAGATTCGCTTGACCGCCACATAGTGGCTTTCCTTAGGTGCGGCTTGAAACCGTGCACAAATTCCCACACTCAACATGATATCTGGTCTAGATGCACAAAGGTAAAGCAAGGAGCCAATAATGGAGCGATATACCTTTTGATCCACCGCTTTACTATTGGGATCTATGTCAAGTTGGCATTTGACGAGCATTGGAGTGTAAGCCGGCTTGACATCACTTAGCTTGAATCTCTTGAGCATGTGTTGAGTGTATTTGGCTTGGTTGATGAAGATTCCTTCTCTTCGTTGCTTGACTTCGAACCCGAGAAAGAACTTCAACTCTCCCATCATGGACATCATGAACTTGGAGGTCATGAGTGTGGCAAATTCCTCATTGAAAGCTTTGTTAGGGGAACCAAAGATAATATCATCAACATATAGTTGGCACACAAACAACTCCCCTTTGACCTTCTTAGTAAAAAGAGTGGGGTCGATTTTCCCAATTTCAAAACCACGATCTTGCAACAACTCGGTAAGGTGGTCATACCACGCACGTGGGGCTTGCTTAAGGCCATAGAGTGCCTTATCGAGTTGGTACACATGATCGGGAAAATAGGGGTCCTCGAACCCGGGGGGTTGCTTGACATATACCAACTCATTAATAGGACCATTAAGAAAAGCACTCTTCACATCCATTTGTTGTAACTTAAAGTTATGATGAGAAGCATATGCAATCAACATGTGAATGGATTCAAGGCGAGCAACGGGAGAAAAGGTTTCACCGTAGTCGATACCCTCGACTTGGGAGTAGCCTTGGGCTACCAAACGAGCCTTGTTGCGAATGATAATTCCATGAGCATCTTGCTTGTTCTTGAATATCCACTTGGATCCAATGACATTATGGTTCCCCGTTGGCCTTGGCACCAATATCCACACCTTGTTGTGCTCGAAGTTGTTGAGTTCTTCATGCATGGCATTAAGCCAATCCGGATCCTCGAGCGCCTCATAGACCTTTTGGGGTTCAACACAAGAGACAAACGCGTGATGTTCACAATAGTTTGCTAATTGTCTACGAGTACTTACCCCTTTTCTTAAGATTCCAAGCACATTTGTCATGAGATGATCTTTGGTGGATAGCTTGGATGCGATCTTGGCGGCATGACACTCTAATTCCTCCTCTGGAGAGAGTTGAGGAGCGGTCACTTGATCATCTTGAGCATCATCTTGATCTCATTCTTGATCTTGAGCTTGCTCTTGATCTTGAACTTGCTTGGATGATAGAACTTGACCTTGGGAATCACTTGGTGATTCAACACCATCTTAACGTTGATCTTGCCCTTGGTCTTGTTCATGAGGTTGAGGGCCTTCACTTTGTTCTTCGGAAGTGTGTGGGCCTTGAGTTGGTGATGGCTCAACGTGAGTCGAACATTGTCCTTCTCCTTCGGCCACAAGGGCATCCTCAATGGGTAGGATAAAACCAACACCCATTCTTCTTATGGCTTGGGGAGGAATTTCATCACCTACATCACAAGTGCCACTATGCTCCACTTGGGAGCCGTTATTCTCATCAAACTCCATGTTACATGTATCCTCAATAAGTCTCGTGGACTTGTTGAGGACACGATAAGCATGGGAGTTTGTAGCATAACCAACAAATATGCCCTCATGAGCTCTAGCCTCAAATTTAGACAAACGAACACCTTTCTTGAGAATGAAACACTTACACCCGAACACCCGGAAGTACTTGAGGTTGGGCTTGTTACCGGTGAGTATCTCATATGGAGTCTTGTTCAAGCCTTTGCGGAGGTAGAGCCGATTGGATGCATGACACACGGTGTTGATGGCTTCGGCCCAAAAGTTGTATGGAGATTTAAACTCCGCCATCATGGTCCTTTCCGCATCCATCAACGTCCGGTTCTTCCTCTCCGCTACACCATTTTGTTGAGGGGTGTAAGGTGCGGAATATTGATGCTTGATCCCCTCATCACTAAGAAACTCATCCAAGGTGTAGTTCTTGAACTCGGTGCCGTTGTCACTTCTTATTGTCAAGATCTTTGCATTGTGTTGACGTTGAGCTTCATTTGCAAAGTCAATGACGGTTTGTTGGGTCTCACTCTTCCTCTTGAAGAAATATACCCAAGTGTATCTTGAATAATCATCCACAATCACCAAGCAATACTTCCTACCCCCAAGACTATCAAAAGATGGAGGCCCAAAGAGATCCATGTGAAGGAGCTCCAAAGGCCTCTTCGAGTAAATGATAGTCGTGGGAGGGTGAGCCTTTTCATGTAGCTTTCCTTCGATACAAGCACTGCAAGCATGATCTTTAGCAAAACTAACATTTGTTAGTCCACGGACATGGTCCCCCTTGAGAAGACTTTGCAAAGATCTCATATTGACATGGGCTAAACGGCGATGCCAAAGCCATCCCACGTCAACTTTAGCCATTAGGCATCTCGCGGTCTTAGTGAGTCGCTCCGAAAAGTTAATCACATAGAGACCGTTTTCGACATGCCCAACAAAGGCTACTTTAAGAGTCTTGCTCCACAAGAGGGCCACGGTATCAACATCAAAGAAGGTGGCAAAGCCCATGAGCGCAAGTTGACGAACAGAAAGTAAATTGTATGCAAGGGACTCAACAAGCATGACCTTCTCGATCGTGAGATCATGAGAAATGACAACCTTGCCAAGTCCCAATACCTTAGAGGACGAGGCGTCACCCCACTCGATGTTGGTGGGCATAGATGGAATCTTTTGCACGTCCACCACCAAGTCCTTGCTTCCAGTCATATGATTAGTAGCTCCACTATCGAGCAACCATGATCCCCCACCGGAAGCAAACACCTACACGAGATCAATGCTTGGTTTTATGTACCCATTTTGCAATGGGTCCTTTGATGTTAGTAACAAGGGTCTTAGGAACCCAAATAGACCATTCAATGTACTCATAAGAAGAAACAAAAAAATTGGCATATACATGTCCATCACTAGCATGGCATAACACATAAGAAGGGCTAAAGTCGTCGGCTTTGTTGGGAGGAGTAGCATTGCCCTTCTTGGCATCACTACTCTTCACATTGTTCTTCTTCTTCTTAGAGGCACCCTCTCCCTCTTTGACAAAAGTTTGCATGAGAGGAGGAGGTCGTTTGGTCTTGTCATTCTTCTTCTTGTTCTTGGACATGGGTGCAAACCCAATCCCTTCCTTGGCCACAACTTCCTTTTGATTGCTCAAAAGGTCATTGAGGTTCTTCTCGCCTTCGACACAAGGCCTTTCTCAAGTTGCTCCTTCAACTTAGCATTCTCCTCAACAAGATGCACATGCTCACAACACGGGTTAGTAGCATTTGCATTATCAATTAAGACCATATGAGGAAATGTGGCTTTCTCCTTGGTTAGCTTTACTTGGAGTTGATCATGAGACTCTTTGAGGCTAGCATGAGCACCCTTCAAAACCTTGTGAGCCTTGTCAAGTAAGTCAAACTCCTCTTTGAGTCTAGCAAGATCAACTCCAAGCTTGGCCTTCTCGGAGTTTAGCACATGAGAAACAACAAGAGCATGATCTAGATCTTTCTTTAGTTTAGCATAGTCATCGTTGTGTGACTCCTCAAGAGCCAAGCGATGACCACGCTCTTCCTCAAGAGCATTAGAGAGATCCGATATCTCATCGGCATAGTCACGACTATGCCCCTCCATCTTAGAGATGGTGTCCTGGTGAGCCTCGATCATGTCATTGGCTTCACCAAGTTGTTCCAAGAGAGCAACAAGTCCTTCTTGGATTTACCCTTAAGCTTACACATAAAAGACTCAAACTCATTTTCCTCCACATTAGACCCCTCATGTTCATCAATGCAATCCGTCAAAGAAGGATTATTAATGATGGTAGTTTTGATGTTGGGGGTTACCTTGTTGGTGGCTTTAGCCATGAGGCACTTGGCGGTGATGTTCTCATTGGGTGAGTCGAAGAGAGACACCCGTGGAGTTGTCGCAATGGCAACGGAGGCCATGGCAACCGGCTCGCCATCTTCATCATCATCATCATCCTCATTGTACTCTTCTTGTGCCACCAACCCCTTGGGAGGAGTCTTCTTGGTGAAGTTGCTCTTGTTGGGGAAAGACTTGGCCTTGTCCTTTCGGATGAGCTTGCCACCATTGTCTTCCCTCTTCTCATAAGGACATTCCGCAACAAAGTGGCTCACATTGCCACAATTATAGCACGTCCTCACTCGTTGCTTGACCTTCGCGCCACTTGAGTGGTTTTTGTTGAAGTTGGGCCTTGTGTTCTTCTTGCTCCAAAATTGCCTTGAAGCAAGAGCCATGTGTTCATGATAGGCATACTTTGTATCTTCGGGGTTGCTCTCCTCTTCTTCCTCTTCGTCCTCTTATTCCACACTAACCTTGGCCTTCAATGCAAGGTTGGGCTTCTTTGCTCTTTGAGAACGTAACACCTCATTGTCGGCGGTCTTGTCCAAGATGCTCATAGCCACAAACTCATCCAACACTTCACTTGAGGACAAGGTGTGGAAGTCCGGCCTTTGACGAATGACGGAGGACATTGCCTTGTGATAAGGCATCATGGCCTTGAGGAATTTGCGCTTGATCCAATTGTCATCCGTATCCTTGCTCCCAGGATCTCGGAGTGAGACCGTGAGTTTGGTTAATCTCCGATAAAGCTCACAAGGTTCTTCATCTTCTTTCATTGCAAACTCATCGGCTTCATCTTGCACCACTTCATAGTTGGAGCGTCGAATGCTTGCGCTTCCCCTGTAGAGGGAAACAACATGGTGCCATGCATCCTTGGCCATGGTGAAGGGCCGGAGATGAGCAAGATCTTCGGGTGGAATTGCATCTTGGATGATGAAGAGAGCATTCTCATTGAATTGGTTATCCGCGGCTTCTCTAGGGGTGAAGTTGCTTCGGTCATGCGGATAAAAACCTTCTTCAATGATTCTCCAAAGGTTAGTATTAACATGGTTCAAATGACGCTTAAAGCGATAAACCCAAGAATCAAAGTCCTCATTTTCACAATCTTAGGGGGAGGACCGGCATGATTCAAATGAGTGGAAGGAATCGGTCCACCATAAGTAAGCGGAGGTTCCACATGGGCAAAGATGTCGTTGCCAATTTTACCACTAGAAGAAGGAGCCTTTTCACTAGTAGCTTCCCCCTTGTCGGAGTTAGCATCTGTCACCTTGTTAGTGGGATCACCCACTTTCAACGGTGCGGTAGATAGTTTAAGCCCTTCTAAGAATTAATTAAACATGCTTTCAACCTCGGTCATCATGGACGTTTTCAATGTGTCCAAAGCCACATTGAATTCCTCATGAGAGACCGTCGTTCCCCCATCGGCTGTAGACGAGACCGGATTCACACCGGAGTGCTCTTCCACACCGTCTACGGTGTCAACCATACTCTTCGGACGGCAAAGTCCTTAATAAAGAAATGAGGCTCTAATACCAATTGAAAGGATCGATATAGTCGACTAGAGGGGGTGAATAGGCAACTAACAATTTTTAACTTTTCTTTACCAATTTAAACTTTGCATCAAAGTAGGTTGTCTAGATATGCAACTAGGTGAGCAACCTATATGATGCAACAAGAACAAGTACACAAACAAGCAAGGGATATAACACAAATAAGCTTGCACAAGTAAAGGAACAAGATAACCAAGAGTGGAGCCGGTGAAGACGAGGATGTGTTACCGAAGTTCCTTCCTTTTGAGGGGAAGTACGTCTCCGTTGGAGCAGTGTGGAGGCACAATGCTCCCCAACAAGCCACTAGGGCCACCGTATTCTCCTCACGCCCTCACACAATGCGAGATGCCATGATTCCACTATTGGTGCCCTTGGAGGCGGCGACCGGACCTTTACAAACAAGGTTGGGGCTATCTCGACAACTTAATTGGAGGCTCCCAACGATACCACAAAGCTTCACCACAATGGAATATGGCTTCGCGGTGACCTCAACCATCTAGGGTGCTCAAACACCCAAGAGTGACAAGATCCACAAGGGATGAGTGGGGGAATCAAATTTCTCTTGCTGGAAGTGTAGATCTAGGCCTTCTCAACCAATCCCTAGAGAATCAACAAGTTTGATTGGCTAGGGAGAGAGATCAGGAGAAAATGGAGCTTGGAGCAATAATGGAGCTTAGAGATGGAAGAGATGGTCAACTCAGAGAAGAAGACACCCCTTATATAGTGGAAGAACAAATCCAACCATTATCCACCAACCCAGCCTTCGTAGCACGGTACTGTCGTGCCAGGGCCGTGGTACTACCGTAGGGGCATGTGGTACTACCGCAGGGACCCGTGGTACTACCACCCGAGCAGCACAAACCAAGACAGCCCAAATGCACTAAAGCAGAGGGCAATAGAACCGCTAGCGCGGTACTACCGCTCCCCCTTGCGGTACTACCGCAAGGCAGGGATGTTCTAGATTTTGAGAAGGCACAGGCATATAAAAATACATCCGTGGCAACTTCCGCTGAGTTGGAGTCAATGCAAAAATCCGACACGGTAGTACCATGAGCCAGGGGCGGTACTACCGTGTGGGGTGCGCATGTAAAAAAATTACATCCGCTCCTACTGCCGCGCAGGCTGCTGAGCCAGACCAGAACGCACGGTACTACCGTGCACCAGGTGCGGTACTACCACGTAGGGCGCGGATGTAAAAAATTACATCTGATCCTACTACTACAGCCATAGCAGCGCCTGGCCTAGGGCCACGGTACTACAGCTCCGAAGGAGCGGTACTACCGTGGGCGCTTGCGGTACTACCACGCCTGGGCCCGGTACTACCGCTCCTAGGAGCAGTACTACCGCATGCCCAAGCTCAGCCAACACGACAATTTGCATATACGAGAAAAGACGGAGGATGCTCCAAGGTGCCAAAGGAAAGGCGGTGCAAAGGAGAAGATATGTACGTGATGATTCCACCCAAACCTTTCCAAAGCAGACCCCCTCTTAATAGTACAGCTTTCCTATGACTCAAATCCACCAAAAAGAAACATAGAGAAACGTCGTCTTCAATAGTCTTCGAGGGGCACCAAAACGCCTTGTGCCTAGTGATGAAATGTCTAAAATACTCAATGCACACGATTAGTCCGCAAAAGCATTGTCATCAATCACCAAAACAACTAAGGGATAAATATGCCCTTAGACATTCTATAGCCTATAACAATTATTTGTGGAATAAGTTCATTCTTATCATTAGGAACAACAGTAATACCTCCTTTCTTAGGGACACAATGAACAGGACTTACCCATCTACTATCAGCTATAGGATAGATTATACCTGCTTCCAGAAGTTTTAATTTTTCCGTTCTTACCACTTCTTTCATTTTCGGGTTTAACCGATGTTGGTGTTCAACAACGGGTTTAGCATCAGGTTCAATATTAATTTTGTGCTGACATAGAGTGGCACTAATGCCCTTTAAATCATCAAGAGTATATCCAATAGCAGCTCGGTGCTTCCTTTGAACTTTCAATAATCTTTCTTCTTCATGTTCTGAAAGGTTAGCACTGATAATAATAGGATATATCTTCTTTTCATCAAGATAAGCATATTTCAAAGTGTCTGGCAATTGTTTTAATTCAAACACAGGATCACCTTTAGGTGGAGGAGGACCTCCTAGAGTTTCAATAGGCAAATTGTGTTTAAGTAGAGGACGTTGTTCAAAGAAAATTGTATCTATTTCATTTCTTTCATGCATATGTAAATCATTTTCATGGTCTAGCAAATATTGTTCTAAAGGATTAGTAGGTGGTACAGCAATAGAAGCAAGACCAATTAATTCATCCTTACTAGGCAATTCTTTTTCATGAAGCTTTCTACTAAACTTGGAAAAATTAAATTCATGGGACTCATCACCAAAACTAACACTGATAGTTTGCTTCTCACAATCTATTCTAGCATTAACGGTATTCAAGAAAGGTCTACCAAAGATAATGGGACAAAAGTCATCTTGTGGGGAACCAAGAACAAGAAAATTAGTAGGGTATTTAATTTTCCCACAAAAGCCTTTAACATCTCTAACAATCCCAATCGGTGATATTGTGTCTCTATTAGCAAGTTTAATAGTAACATCTATGTCTTCTATTTCTGCGGGTGCTACGTCATTCATAATTTCTTGAAATAAAGTGTAAGGAATAGGACTCACACTAGCACTTATGTCACATAAACCATGATAACAGTGATCTCCTATTTTAACTAAGACAACATGCATGCCAACAACAGGTCTATGTTTATCTTTTTTATCAGGTTTAGCAATTCTAGCAGCTTCTTCACAGAAGTAAATGACATGCCCATCCATATCTTCTTCCAAGAGATCTTTAACCATAGCAATACTTGGTTCTACTTTAATTTGCTCATCATGTTTAGATGTTCTAATATATCTTTTGTTAACCATAGTTGAAACTTTAGCATGTTCCTTTATCCTAACAAGGAAAGGTGGTTTCTCTATATAAGCAGAAGGAACAACTCGATCAACATTATAAAGTATAGTTCCCTATTTAACCGGTACTGGTTCTTTAGTTTATTCTTTAATAGGTGGGTGATATTTAAACTATTTCTCTTTAGGGAGATCAACATGAGTAGCAAATGATTCACAAAAGGAGGCTACTATTTCAGAGTCAAGTCCATATTTAGTGCTAAACTTTTGAAAAGCATCGGTATCCATAAAAGATTTAACACAATCATACTTAAGTTTAATACCTAACTCTTTAACTTTGCCGAGTTCCCAATCTTCAGAGTTGCGTTTAATTCTTTCCAAAAGATTCCATCAGAATTCAATAGTCTTCTTCATAAAAGAACTAGCAGAAGAAGTATCAAGCATGGTTTGATCATTGCGAGAAAGTTGAGCGTAAAAGTTCTGGATAATAATTTCTCTTGAGAGCTCATGATTGGGGCATGAATATAACATTGAATTAAGCCTCCCCCAAGCTAGAGCGATACTTTCTCCTTCACGAGGCCAAAAATTATATATATAATTCCGATCACGATGAACTAGATGCAAAGGATAAATTTTTTGGTGGAACTCCAATTTCAAATGATTCCAATTCCAAAATCCAATATCATCGCATAGCCTATACCATGCCAATGCTTTTCCCTTCAAAGATAAAGGGAAAACATTTTCCACAAGTTCATCCCTAGGTAAACCTGCAAGCTTAAACAATCCACAAATTTGTTCTACATATATCAAGTGCATATCAGGATGTTTGGTCCCATCTCCTGCATAAGGATTAGCTAGCAGTTGTTCTATCATACCCGAAGGAATTTTATATTCAATATTTTCAGTAGGTACAGTAGGTTGAGGGGTAGCTAATTGTGGTTCCGGTCGAGGTGAAGATACCCCGAACAAACCCCTCAAAGGATTGTTTTCCATAGTAACAAGTGACAATAAATTTCAGCACACTATATGAATGTTTCCTTACCAAATTCCGCTTACCAAAGGCGCTTCACTCCCCGGCAACAGCGCCAGAAAATAACCTTGATGACCCACAAGTATAGGGGATCAATTGTAGCTCTTTTCGATAAGTAAGAGTGTCGAACCCAACGAGGAGCAGAAGGAAATGACAAGTGGTTTTCAGCAAGGTAATGTCTGCAAGTGCTGAAATTGTAAGTAGCAGAGTAGTTTGATAGCAAGGTAATTTGTAATGAGCAAGTAACGATAGTAGTAACAAAAGTGCAGAAAGGTAGCCCAATCCTTTTGAGGCAAAGGACAGTCCAAAACGGTCTCTTATGATAAGCAAAGCGTTCTTGAGGGTACACGGGAATTTCATCTAGTCACTTTCATCATGTTGGCTTAATTCGTGTTCGGTACTTTGATAATTTGATATGTGGGTGGATCGGTGCTTAGCTGTTGGTCTTACTTGAACAAACCTCCTAGTTATGATTAACCCTCCCGCAAGCATCCGCAACTACGAGAAAAGTATTAAGAATAAATTTTAACCATAACATTAACTTTTGGATCCAATCGGCCCCTTACGGAATAGCGCATAAACTGGGGGTTTAAACTTCTGTCACTCTCGCAACCCATCATCTAATTGCTACTCCACAATGCATTCCCTTAGGGCCAAATATGGTGAAGTTTCATGTAGTCGACGTTCACATGACACCACTAAGGGAATCACAACATGCATACTATCAAAATATCGAACACATAACAAGTTCACATGATTACTTGCAACATGATTTCTCCCATGACCTCAAGAACAAAAGTAACTACTCACAAACGATAATCATGCTCAAGATCAGAGGGGTATTAAATAGCATATTAGATCTGAACATATAATATTCCACCAAATAAACCATATAGTAATCAACTACAAGATGTAATCAACACTACTAGTCACCCACAAGCACCAATCTATAGTTCTGGTAACAGAATTGAACACAAGAGATGAACTAGGGTTTGAGAGGAGATGGTGTTGTTGAAGATGTTGATGGAGATTGCCCTCCCCAAGATGGGAGAGTTGTTGGTGATGATGATGACGATGATTTCCCCCTCCGGGAGGGAAGTTCCCCCGGCAGAATCGCTCCGCCGGAGGGCAAATGTGCTCCTGCCAAAGTTCCACCTCAAGACGGTGGCGCTCTGTCCCGAAAGTCCTCTCCCTATTTTTTTCTAGGTCAAAATGACTTATATAACAGAAGATGGGCACCGAAGGTGGTCCTGGGTGAGCACAACCCACCAGGGCGCGCGTGGGCTCCCTGGCGTGCCCAGGTGGGTTGTGCCCACCTGGTGGGCCCCCTCTGGTACTTATTGGCTCCAATATTCCTCATATATTCCATACAAATTCTCCGTGAAGTTTCAGCTCATTTGGAGTTGTGTATAATAGGTGGCCTAACGTAGCTTTTCAAGGTCCAGATTTCCAGCTGCCAGAATTCTCCCCCTTTGTGTAAACCTTGCATATTATGAGAGAAAAGGCATTAGAATTACTCCAAAAAGCATTATTATGGATAAAAACATTATAAATAATTGTAAGAAAACATGATGCAAAATGGACGTATCAGGGAACGCCTCGATGGAGAGCACGGCGGAAGGCGGACCCGTCAACCACCGCCACCAGGGCCAGCAGGACTCGGCAGGGCTAACAGAGCTACAGCCCGAGAGGAAGCCTGCCGGGGTCCAGCTGGAAGGCTGCTGGAGGAGCCCGGTAGCACCATCCACACCTTTGCATCCAACTCCCCGGCAAATCACATTTGCCGGGGAGGATACGCAGATGCAGATGACGGTGCTGCCGCCTGATGAAGATGGTGCGGGCAATGATCAGACGAAGTCAGAGTCGTTGCTCCTTCGCCCGCCGCCGTCGTTATCGCCATCACTATCCTCCTTGTCGCTTTCGCTCGAGGAGGAGCTTTCATCGTCGGTTGAGCTCTCCCCGCAGCACCCTAAGCAACCTCCTGAGCGCCCGAAGATCTTGACGGAAAGCAAGCCACTCTACATTAATTTGAACTAGAGAACATGCCCCTCCTAGAAGCCATGGGCACGAGCTAAAGTCTTCCAGACACGGCGAAGATACATCACATGAGGGGCAGGGGAATTGACATCAACCCACATGCCGCCATTTCCACAACCCCTCATGTGCGGCCTCAGAGCGCGGGGTTGCTCGAGCTCCATCTCCCGCGCAAAGGGAGTTGGAAGATGAAGATGACCACATAAGGGCTTATACAGCCTGATGATGAACTCTCGGGGTTGGTCCCCGACATGGCCTTCCATCAGAGGAGGAGCCGCCGGTGGGGGTGCAGCCAAGGCGCCACCCCGCCCTCCTCCTCCTCGAGCACCGCGGCGGCCTCAGCCTCGCCCCCTCCTTCCTCCTCTCGCTGCGGGCTCCGCCGCCTCAGGTTCCAGAGGAGGAGGGATGCGCTGCCGAGTAGAAGCCCTCATCGCTGCCGCCAGAACACCAGTACACCCTCGCCCTCTTACCATGGCTGGGAGAGAAGGATTGCGGAGAAGGAGGAGAAGTGTGTGCAGAGAGGCACTACCTTTGTCTCTTTTTATAGAGGAGACGAGGCAGGGGTGTAACACCCACAATGCGGCTATATCTCCCACGTGTCGGGGCACGATTTAGAGGCATAGCCACATGGTAGGCATGTCGCGAGAGGGGTAATCTTTACACATCCCATGTACTGAATAAGAAAGGGATAAAGAGTCGGCTTACAATCGCCACTTCACACAATACATAAATAGTCATACATCATCCAGAATACAATCAAGGTCCGACTACGGAACCAAAATAAAGGAAGACAGCCCCAAATGCTAGATCCCCGATCGCCCCAGCTGGGCTCCTTTACTAATCATCCAGGAAAGAAACATAGTAATGGCCCGAATCCTCGTCGAACTCCCACTTGAGTTCGGTAGCGTCCCCTGCACTGGCATCATCGGCACTTGCATCTGTTTGGAAGTATCTGTGAGTCACGGGGACTCAGCAATCTCACACCCTCGTGATCAAGACTATTTAAGCTTAAAGGTAGGAAAGGGGTAGTGAGGTGGAGCTACAGCAAAGCACTAAGCATATATGGTGGCTAAGTTACGCAAATGAGAAGCAAAGCACGGTCGAGAAGGAAGAGAAGCAAAGCACGGTCGAGAAGCTAATAGTGATCAAGAAGTGATCCTCAAGCTACTTACGTTCAAGCATAACACGAGACCGTGTTCTCTTCCCGGACTCCGCCGAAAAGAGACCATCATGGCTACACACGCGGTTGATTCATTTTAGTTCAGTTAAGTGTCAAGTTATCTACAACTGGATATTAACAAATTCCCATCTGCCCATAACCGCGGGCATGGCTCTCAAAAGTTTATACCCTGCAGGGGTGTCCCAACTTAGCCCATCACAAGCTCTCACGGTCAACGAAGGACATTGCTTCTCCCAAGAAGACCCGATCAGACTCGGAATCCCGGTTACAAGACATTTCGACAATGGTAAAACAAGACCAGCAAAGCCGCTCGAATGTGCCGACAAATCCCGATAGGAGCTGCACATATCTCTTTCTCAGGGCACACTGGATAAGCAATCCGTACAACTAAAACCAACCCTCAAGTTTCCCCGGGGTGGCGCTGCAAGGGGCTCTAGTTTGGACCAATACTCAAAGGAGCACCGGCCCGGGGGTTGAAAATAAAGATGACCCTTGAGTCCACGGAACCCAAGGGAAAAAGGCTTAGGTGGAAAATGGTAAAACCAAGGTTGGGCCTTGCTGGAGGAGTTTTATTCAAGGCGAACTGTCAAGGGGTTCCCATAACACCCAGCCGCGTAAGGAACGCAAAATCAAGGAACATAACACCGGTATGACGGAAACTAAGGCGGCAAGAGTGGAACAAAACACCAGGCATAAGGCCGAGCATTCCACCCTTTACCAAGTATATAGACGCATTAAAGTAAATAAGATATAATAATGATATCCCAACAATATCCATGTTCCAACATGGAACAAACTTCATCTTCACCTGCAACTAGCAACGCTATAAGAGGGACTGAGCAAAGCGGTAACATAGCCAAACAATGGTTTGCTAGGAAAGGTGGGTTAGAGGCTTGATAGGGCAATATGGGAGGCATGATATAGCAAGTAGTAGGTAGCGCGGCATAGCAATAGAGCGAACAACTAGCAAGCAAATGGTCATCTTGCCTGCAAAGTTCTTAGAGTTGACGAAAGCTTGATCCTCGTTAGCGTACTCAACAGGTTCCTCAATCACGTACGCATCTCTCGGATCTACCCAAAGCAAGAACACAAGCAAAGGACCAACAATCAATCACGGTGCAATGCACAATCAACATGATGCAAAACATGGCATGATATGCGAGATGTGATATGCAATGCATATGCGTGCTCCGGAAGGAAAAGATTGATCAAGGCATCAACTTGACAAACCAAGTGTGCCGCTGGAAAGATGAGATGATTTCGGTCGAAATCGATATAAGGATCACCGGAAATGGATGCACGGTTTGCAAATGGCAAGCAAAACAAGAATGGCACAATTCTGCGATTAACAGCATGATGCCATCTAGAATGCACCAAGAAACTAAGATATTGCACTCCAACATAGAAACAAAGCATATGGCAGTGGTGTACTCAAGATGCTTTATAAAACACGAACACTGAGCTACGGCTAAATCACACAAGAGCAGGTTCAAACAAGCATGGCAAAAGTGCAAAAGATATCAGCATCACAGACTTAGTGAAAATACAAACATGCCAGAAATAACATCAGGAAGCCATGTTTAGAGCAAGCAAACATGTTACAGGAACATATCATAGCAATACAAGGCATCGCATGAACCTACTAAAAGCATAGATCAAAAGTCTCTTACTGATCATGAGCCAAAAAGGCACAGAAGATATGATGGCATCCATGTAAACATAGCAAGTTTTATTAACAGTTTCAGACTTAGCAGAAAACAGAGCATGGCATAAACAGAATTATGAAGGCATCTTTGCGAGCTCAAATCACTCACCACAAGGCATTGCATGAGAAGATAAGCATACTAGCAGCAAGAAGACATGTTCATGAAGCTAACCATGGCAAGAGCAAGTTCATAGCATGCAAGGATCAATAGCAACAACCATGGCAAAATTGATTAACATGTAAACAATCTGCCAGGAACATTTTATAGCAAAAGTAGAGCATGATTAAGACATGCTAGGGCACTCCATAATTGCAAATAGGGGCATGGATGGATGGAGCATAACCATATGTTCAAAACATCCTTACTGAAGCAACTCAAAACAAGCATGGATCTCACTGTAGCATCATATTTACATGGCATAAAAATAACAGCGGGAAAATGACTTAGTAAAATCCTAAGTCCCTGAAAACAGAAATATCACAAAGGCTACTTTGCATGCTTGTGCTAGTCACCACATTGATTACAAAAATACAAGGCAAGCAACCCTGTAAAGATGGCATGGCATAGTGCAAACACCTGTAGAGCAGATGCCCATATGAAGCACACATCAAATGTGGCAAAAATGACAAATCACCCTAAACTGATAAGCAACAGTAGTAAACAATTTATAGCACTCTTGCATCAATGATTTGGGCACCTAGATGAACTCAAACAAGCATACCACAATGGAATGCAATGAAGAGCATCTCACAATGAACATTTTGATATATCATGCGCATGAAACGGTGCTACGGTCATGGAGTTATGTTGCAATGAACAGGGGCACAAAATAATGCAGAAAGGGGACTTAGTGGAAATTATACCCCGCGAAACATATCTAGGGTTTCGGTGCGCTTCCCGAGGTTCGCTGGAGTTCGTCGTCGCGGTGGCCGGAGTTGCGCTTGAGGACTCGCCGAAGAGGGAGAGGGCGACGGGGATGTGCGGGGCTCGCCGGATCCGAGCGCGGGGTAACCGGATCAGGCGCCAAACGGCGAGGACGAGGCGAGGCGGCGGAGGCGGCAAGGTGGCGACGGCCGTCGCGGGCGAGGCGAGGCGGCGGCCGTCGCGGGCGAGGCGGGGCGGCGGCCGGCGCGGCGGAGAGCGGGCGGCGAAGGTGCAAGGCGGCAGCGCAGTGGAGAGCTGGCGAGCAGGGCGCACGGCGGCGGGGAAGCCGGCGGCGAGGTGACATGGCGGTGGGGACGCGGGCAGGCGCGGGCCGGCGGCGGGGCCTTGATGGGCTGGCCCGCTGTGGGCTCATCGGGCCGCGGCGGCAGGCGGCGGGCGAAGTACACGTGGCGCTCTCCTATTGGAGCGGGCGCGGCGGCGAAGTTGTCCGGCGGCGCGCGGACATGTCCGGCGGCCGAGAGGGAGGTAGCTAGGGTTTTGTCTGCGCGAAAAAAATGGAGGGGATCACATATTTATAGCTAGGAGGAGGTAGGAGTGTCCAAATGGAGTGTAGTTTTCGCCCACACGACCGTGATCCGACGACGGAGGACATGGGAGTGGTTTGGATGGGTTATTGGGCCGTTTTGGAGGGGTGTTGGGCTGCAACACACAAGAGGCATTTGCGGTTCCCCGGTCAACCGTTGGAGCATCAAACGGACTCCAAATGACACAAAATTTGACAGGCGGTTCACCAGTGGTGTACCAAGGCCTCTTAGCAAATCTCGGTCCATTCCGAGAACGTTTAACACCCGCTCATGAAAAAAGACAAGAGGGGTGCGCCGGTGCACGTGGGAGTGTCGGATTGCGAAACGGACAACGGGGAAAATGCTTGGATGCATGAGACGAACACGTATGCAAATGCGATGCACATGATGACATGATATGAAATGCATGAAATGAACAAAATGCAAAATGAAGACAAAACCCAACCACGAAGGAAATATCATAACTTAAAGCTGAAAATGGCAAGAGTCAAAGTTACAAATATGGCAAGTTACATCCGGGGTGTTACAAGGGGGCTGGCCCATCGCGTAGGAAATGGGCACCCCACTCCTCCAATGCAGCCTCTCTGCACCTTCAGCAGCTTTGGGAATCATGGCCAACCCTTTGCTCTAACCATCAACGCTCGATTTTCAGCCATGGCACTCCTCTCCGTGCCCTCCGCATCCACCACCTACCACGCCCAATGCATGCGGAACACGTGGCAGGTGCATACGGGACAGAGGGCAAGTGGGATGGCGGTTTCCGCCCCGTGATCATGGGGCGAGGCGAGTCCACAAGCCATGATCAAAGTTCTCCCACGGTGTTGCGCACGATGCGCGGGGAAACCGAAAACTGGCCTAAAATCAAGGCTGATGAAGAAGCAATGAAGACCTCAAGGGGTCGACCCCTTCAGCAACCATGCCTGTGCACTTGTTAGGCCCTACCCCAACGATGCTCAGCAGCGCGTTCAGGGAGACCCGGGGGCTTCTGTCGGTGCAACAAACCCTGGGTCTATTGCCCAGACTATGCACAGGCATAAGAGCAAGGTTGATGCGCCAACCCAAGCCAAGATACAAGAAGTCAAGAGATTCAAAGAACCAGCATGCAGCTTAGAGAGACTAAGGCCAAGCCAGAGAAGCAAGATATCGCCAAGAGAAGGGCCTCCCTTGCCGGATAGGCGAGCCCGGCAAGGGGCAAAGCCACCCCCAGAAGTAGACGACCAAGACACCCTGGCAGGGCCTATCGGGGCTCACAGAGGCAAACCACCTCACCAACCACTCCAGCACGACTCACGTCGTCGATCAATGCGGTGTCAAGACCGCAAGATGATTAAGTGGCAGCCATTCACCACATGGCAACCATTTCCTACAGAAGAAACCCATAGATGACACGCGTCCTGCAACGTGTCAAGAGAACAGGCGCGGAGCTGGGAAAATAGCTCGGCAAGCCTTGCTGGGCAACCAATGATGTGACACTAAGCGGTGCATTTAATGCTCCCTGTCAGCCCGCGGAGTTAGGTATGATAGCACTGTTTGCTATCATATCAATGCATAATGACTACTTTGCCATTGTGGTGACCCCTTGATCTATAAAAGGAGGCCCGTGGCAACTGTAGAAAGGGTTGGAAAGTTGATGAACCCACACCCCCATACGCACGTAGTCGCTACTGCCCTAAGGAAACCCCTGCCGGGAAAGTGTACTATGCTTCACCACCTCCATTCCATCATCAATCCACCAAACCAGGAGTACTATTTTACGCCTCGCGGCGGCCCGAACTTGGGTAAATTGCTTGTGTGCTCTCTGTCATGTTGTCATGCGCTGGTCTGCTCTTTGTGCAACGCGACGTCCCCCTGCCGAACCAGCAAGGGGCCTCCCGGTCCCATTGGTGGTCGCGGATATCCCACAACATCTACCTTGAAAAACTTTTGCGATCCCCTATACTTGTGGGTTATCAGGGCTTTGAAATTTTCTCAATATATACGGGTTTTTCATGACTAATGTGAGTTTGTGGACTTAAGCACTCCCACATATCCAAATTTTGCTAGCCTCTTCGGTACTGTGAATTGCCCGTTCTCACCTCGATACTTGGTGCAAACTTCGCTGATGTATCCAAATCTTATGATATGATATGCTCTATCACACATAAGCCTCATTATACTCAAAACAGCACCATACATACCTATCATGGCATTTCCATAGTCATTCTGAGATACATTGCCATGCAACTTCCATTGTTACGACTCACATGACTTGAGTTTCATTGTCATATCGCTTTGCATGATCATATAGAGCTGACATGATATTTGGATCTCTGGGAATACAAGAAAGGGTGAAGGGCTAGAAACCAAGAACACAAAATAGACAGAGATCCAATCACGGAGGTGCTCCTGCCCTCGAGGAGCCATGGCAGCCAAGGACCAGAGGGGAAACCCTCCTCCCATCTAAGGGGAGGCCAAGGAAGAAGAAGAAGGAGGGGGGCTCTCCACTAAAAGTGCATTGTTGCACTAAATTGTTTTTGACATCTATGACAACTTCATTTGTGTTTCTAACCACATGCTCTAGTGCAAACAACATTTATTAAGTTAAATTTAAGCATGGATGGTTATTTTCTCTCTTACTAGAAAAAGGAAAACCGGAGTGCCCAAGAAAAGCGGAGTACCATAGTGTTTTCCTATTTCTTGAGTCCTTAGAGCAGCCGCACTATTAAGAGGGGGTGCATCATAAAAACATCTGGGAATAAACTTGTCGTCTCACACTGATCTGAAAAATCTCAAGAGAAAAGCTTCTGTTTAGGCCGGAACTTCCGGGACGGCCGGAACTTTCGGGTACCTGAAAGTCTGGAAGGGGTCCGGGAAGCTTCTGGGGTACCCAGAGAAACCGCTATTTTGTGCAATCTCTCTGTGTAGCTCGGAACCTTGCCGGACCCTGGCCGGAACTTCCGGGACGGTCGGAACATTCGGGCGCCGGAACTTCCGTCCCCTGTTTTAACAGCTTCTGGGGTACTAAAGAGTGGATGCAAACTCTCTGTGTTGCCCGGAACCTGGCCGAAACTTCCAGGGTCCGGAACTTCCATGTGTGGCCGGAACTTCCAGGATACGCAGATATCTGCCTCCAACGGCCAGATTCCATTCACACCTATAAATAGTCTTCTTCTTCTTCCTCATGAAGAACTTGACGACTCCATTTCTCTCACCTCCATTTTCAGACCTTGATTTCTTGGAGGTCTCCCTCCTTAGTCACCCAAAGATCTTGATCTTTTGGGAAGCAAAGGAGAAGTGCTCGATCTACACGTTCACCAAAGTGAAAGTTGATTCCTCCTTGTTTTTGTGGTGCATCTTGTTACTCTTGGAGGTTGGAGACTCCTAGGCGGTAGGAGTGCTCCAGCGAGGAATCGACCATTGTGATTTCCCTCGAAAAGTTTGTGAGGGTTTGGAGACCACCCCGAGGTCTACCACTAGTGGTTGAGAAACGCCTTTGTGGTGTTGTCTCAAAGGGAGAATAGGGTGAGCCTTCATGGCGTTGGTGTGCCTTCATGGTAACATCCACCTCTCTAACGGTGACGTAGCTTCCCTCCAAGGAAGTGAACATCGGCATACATCCTTGTCTCTTGGAGTTGCGGTTATTCCTAACCCTAACTTTCTACTTGTGGTTACTTGTCTCTTAGTCTTTACTTGTATCATATTGTGCTTGCTTACTCACATACTTGTGTTACTTGTTTACCTTACTTAGCTCTTAGCATCATACTTGCCATTGTTAGTCTCACTTTCATATTCTGCATTATTGCCTAAAATTGCTAAGTCATAATTAAAATTTATAATTGTACATATTCACCCCCCCCCCTCTAGGTCCATCTTGATCCTTTCAATTGGTATCAGAGCCTCGTGCTCTATTCTTGTGGCTTAACCGCCCTAGAGCGAGATGAACCCCGATGGGACTCCCCTTGTTGCGGATCCAAAGGATAAGGGCGCGGTTTCCACGGAAGCCAAGTCATTTACTTCTGAGGATCTGGAACGGGCCCTTGCTAAGCAAAAGGAGGAGCATGATGCTTATCTTGAGGTCTTGGTCCAAATGAGGTTAGCCACATTAACCACGAAGCTTGCACCACTTTCGGGTGGTACGACCTCAAGGCCAACTGTGCCTACTCCTTCACTTGGCCAACAACCTCCTAGTAATGATCACTACAGTGTTCCTTGGCTTTATGCAGGACCTCAAATAGAGAAAACCAAAGTATAACCCTCAAGGCAAACCTCCTTTACTTGATGACACTACCAATTTTGCCTTGTGGAGAGTTGCTATGCAAGATCATCTTCGATATGGAAATGATGAGATGTTGGATATCTTGGAGTATGGCTAGAAAGTTGTTGACCCGAAGAATCTTACACCAAGAGAAATATATGACAAGAATCTCAATGACACAGCAACCATGTGCATAAGGAGAGGTATGACTGACAAGCAAAGGAGACCATACATACACATCACAAGTGCCAAGGAATTATGGGATAGCATTGTGAGGACCAAGACCGGTATGTCCACTCTTTGGCTTGCTCAATATGAAATTGCCAAGGTTCAATTGCAAAACTTTTTAATGGATAAAGGTGAATCTCCCAAGCAGCTCCCTGAGTGTCTCATGACTCTCACCACCGACATTGAGTCTTGTGATTGTGACAAGACACGAGATGGATTCAATTTGACTAAGCGATTTCTCATGGACAAGTTGCTTCACGCTCTTCCTCCGTATCATTGCCAAATGGTGTGGGACATAAGACAACACCATGGATTCAAGGAAATGACTCCGTATGACATCATATCCACTTTTCAACTATTTGAAGAGTCAAAGGTAAATGCTACAAAACATCTTGCCATGCATAGTACCTCAACATCAAAAATCAATCTTGCATTGAAGGTCAAGCATGTATATGAAGAAGAGCAAAGTGAAGATGAAGAAGATGATGAGGATGACTATGGTGATGAGATTGACTCCAATGAGAGCCCTTCATATGAAGACATTGCCCTCTTTATCAAGAAATTTAGCTCGGGAAAATTCAAGGGAAGATTCCAGAAGAAGAAAGTGAGAAAATGTTATAACTGTGAAGAAACCAACCACTTCTCCAAAGATTGCCCTTCTGAGAAGAGAGAAGATAAACCAAGGTTTCCCAAGAAGAAGTTACCAAATCCTTTGAACTCCAAGCTCAAGAAGAGAGATGGGAAAGTAATGGTTGCTCATGAAGAATCTGATCCGAATGATGTTAGTGGTGTTGCCGGAGTAGCTCAAGATTCTCAAAAAACCTTGAGGCTAGTCAACAAGAGTGGTGATGTTGTCACCTAAAACTATATGAAAGACTACAAGGGAAATTCTCACAAGTGCCTAATGGAAAAGGCCGTGGTAGAAGATGGAGAGGACCAAAACTCTCCTGATAAGGTCAAGGTAACTCCATGGTCAAACCATCCTCTTTTCACTCCTTCTACTCATTGTGATGAGTATCTTGATGCGGAGGATAATTATGATGATGATATAGATGATCCTATGCTTGCTAAACTAAATAAGTTCATGTGCTCCCTCAAAGGAAAGAAGCTCACTATGTTTCGTATACTTATGGAGATGGTGAGTAAGCACACCATCACCATTAAGGAACTCAAAACCCTCGTCACCGAGGAAAAGGAAAAATATGAAATCCTTGAGCGGAAAGTCCAATATGAGGAAGCATGAAATGATGAACTATGCTTGAAAATTGGTGCAAACATTGATGTCCATGCTAAAGAACTTGCCTCTTTGGAAAAGGCTAAGGACTCTTGCGAGGAGTTGATGAATGATAAAAGTAAGCTTGTGAAGTTTCATGCTTCTCTCTCTAAGGATTGCGAGCTTCTATCTGTGTCCATCAAGACCAAGGAAGAAGAGCTCACCCTTCTTACAAAGAGTTTTGAGATGCTCAAGCTTACTTATCTTGAAACTCTAGCCAAGGCTTACTCTTCTCCTATTATCAATTTTGATGCTTGTACTACTAACTCTAGTGGTGACCTAGCATCTATTCTTGAGGAGAATCGCTTTCTAAAGGCACAACTCGAGAGAGGACTCATGACATGTGCTCAAGGACAAAACAACCTTAATGAGGTATTGAGCCAACACAATGAGGTGTTTGCTAAGGAAGGGCTCGGGTTTGACCCAAGCACAAGCAAGAAGAAGACGTCTTCTCAAAAGTGCACCATCCCTCTTAAAGAAACATTTGTACGAGAAGGGCACAAGCAGAAAGGTGAGTTTGTGAGTGGGAAGGCCACAAGGGGCATGTCCACTCTCAACAAGCCAAAAGAGTTCATGCCTCCATCCTATGTACTTCGTAAAACTAAGGATGGAGAAGTTTATGAAAAATTTGTTGGTCCTCGTAATGCATTCTGGTTTTATGCTATTTGGGTCCCTAAGACCCTTGTGACTAACTTGAGAGATCCCGTTGCAAAATGGGTGCCTCTAACCAAGTCATAATTGTGTGTAGGTTTCTTTCTCTGGTGGAGTCAAATGGGTGATCGATAGTGGATGTACCAACCATATGACCGGAGATAGCAAATTGCTCTACGATTTCATGGGAGCTATTCAACCATTTATGAGCATTATGTTTGGTGGGGAATCAAAAGGACAGGTACTCGGGTTGGGAAAGGTGGCTATCACAAATGACATGTCTCTTGCAAATGTCATGCTTGTCCAATCCCTTAAATACCATTCGCTTTCTGTTCGTCAATTGGCTTCCGTTGGTTATTATACACTATTTGGCCTAACTAATGTGAAAGTCTTTAAGAGATATACTCTCGAAGTGGCCTTTGTTGGAGAGTTGGATGGCAACCTTTACATGGATGAGTTCTCGAAACAGAGCACATTCCATGCAACTTGTCTAATGGCCAAGGCCGATAAGGGGTGGCTATGGCATCGCCGGCTAGCCCATGTCGGCATGAGAAATCTTCAAGATCTCTTAAAGGGTAATCACATCCTTGGACTAACCAATATCTCTTTTGAGAAAGATTGTGTGTGTAGTGCATGCATTGCTGGGAAGCAACATAAATCAAAGCACCCACCCAAGAATATTGTATCTACTTCAAGGCCTTTGGATCTTCTTCATGTGGATATTTTTGGGCCTCCTTCATGGGATAGTCTTGGTGGGAAAAAGTATGGACTTGTCATTGTTGATGATTACTCAAGATATACATGGGTGTTTTTCCTCAAGTCCAAGGATGAGACGAAGATCACCTTCATTGATTTTGCCAAGAAAGAACAACGCAAGTTTGACAAAGAAATCTTGGCAATAGGAAGTGATAATGGCTCTGAGTTCAAGAACTATACCTTGGAAGAATTTCTTAGTGATGAAGAGATTGAGCATCAATATTCCGCACCATACACTCCTCAACAAAATGGTGTAGCCGAAAGGAAGAACCGTACACTTGTGGAGATGGCAAGGTCCATGTTGGATGAATACAAGTCGCCACATAGTTTTTGGGCCAAGTCTGTCAACACCACATGCCATGCATCAAACCGACTCTTCCTCCGCACAATATTGGAGAAGACTCCATATGAGCTCCTAACCGGGAACAAGCCAAATGTTAAGTACTTTCGTGTATTTGGGTGAAAATGTTTCATCCTCAACAAAAGAGAACGGTTAGGAAAATTTTACTCCAAAACAATTGAGGGCATATTTTTTGGTTATGGATCAAACTCTCACGCCTATAGAGCCTACAACAAATCCAATGGATGTGTTGTAGAAACTTGTGACGTGGTGTTTGTTGAATTTAATGGCTCCCATGGGGAGCAAGTTGATCTAAGTGATGTAGGTGAAGAAGATCCTTCTCAAGATATTTTGACCATGGGTGTTGGTGCTCTTCTTCCAATGGAACAAGAACCTCATGATGATGATGAAGAAGAAGAAGATGGAAGTTTCACACATCATAAAACCATTTCAACACCCATACCACCACAAGCTCCTATTTCTCAACCAATCCCGTTGTTCAAGTACAAGAAGAAGATCAAGTCCCTCATCATGATCATCTTCAAGAACAAGATCATCACCGAGGGCAAGAACAAGGAAGTGCAATCATTAATGATGAACCTCAAGAAATGCAATACGAAGAAGAAGATTTTCCACCACACATTAACGACCCATATGTTGAAGATGTGGATGATTGACATGAAGTTGAACCTCGTGAAACCCTAACCTCCATCATGCCCCGAGTGTCCGGTCGTGTTGATGTTGATCAAATTCTTGCCGGCATATCGGGAGGTAGAGTCACTCGTAAACAATTGACAAACTTTTGTGCTCACTTATCATTTGTCTCTAGTGTTCAGCCACTCAAGGTAGAAGATGCATTGATGGACAATGATTGGCTCGTTGCTATGCAAGAAGAGTTGAACGGTTTTGAACGCAAACAAGTGTGGTCATTAGTCAAGAGACCAACTACGAAACACAATGTCATTGGAACAAAATGGATTTTCAAGAACAATCAAGATTAGAATGGTGTAATCATCCGCAACAAGGCAAGGTTAGTGGCACAAGGGTACTCACAAGTTGAAGGTTTGGACTTTGGTGAGACCTTTGCTCCTGCTGCCCGTCTTGAATCTATTCGCATCTTACTTGCCTATGCTGCTTTCAATGGTTTTACATTACATCAAATGGATGTGAAGAGTGCTTTCCTTAATGGTCCTCTATAAGAAGAAGTATATGTATCACAACCACCGGGTTCGTTGATCCCGATCACAAAGATTATGTGTATAAACTTCACAAGGCTTTGTATGGCCTCAAACAAGCACCTCGTGCTTGGTATGATCATCTTAAGAAATTTCTACTCAATAATGGGTTTGTGAGAGGGGTGATCGATCCCACTCTTTTTACTAAGAGGGAAAAGGGTGATTTGATCTTATGTCAAATCCATGTAGACGACATCATTTTTGGTTCTCGTAACATTCATTTGTGCAAGAAGTTTGCGGCTTCCATGACCAAGAACATTGAAATGTCACTCAACGCAGACTTGAAGTTCTTTCTCGGATTTAAAATTCAATAATTTCAAGAAGGAATTTTATTATCTCAAACAAAATACCTCAAGGATATTCTAGAGAAGTTTGGCATGACAAATGCTAGCCCGTGTAAGACACCCATGCCAACAAAAATTGTACTCACTGAAGACACAAACAGTATCCCTTTCGACACATCTCTTTACTGCTCTATGATTGGTGCATTGCTTTATCTTTGTGCATCTAGACCAGACATCATGTTCAGTGTATGCATGTGTGTTAGATTTCAAGCTTCCCCTAGGGAAAGTCATCATAAGGCGGTTAAGCATATTCTTAGATACCTTGTTCACACCCCAAAGTTGGGTCTATGGTACCCCAAGGATGCTAAGTTTGATCTCATTGGGTACACGGATGCGGATTGGACTGGAGACAAAGTGGGATGGAAGTCCACCTCCGGTGCATGTCAATTTCTTGGACGCTCCTTGCTAAGTTGGTCCTCGGAGAAGCAAAATTGTGTCGCCCTCTCCACCACCGAAACCGAATACATTGCAACCGCCAGTTGTGCAACTCAATTACTATGGATGACGCAAACTTTGAAGGATTACGGTATCACCTATAGACATGTGCCTCTTCTATGTGATAATGAAAGTGACATCAGTATTGCTGAGAATCCCAAAGATCATCTTCACACCAAGCACATTGATATTATGTATCATTTCTTAAGAGATCATGTGGAAAAGGGTGACATTGATATTGCTCATGTCGGTATAGATATGCAACTTGCAGACATTTTCACCAAACCATTGGATGAAGCAAGGTTTTGTCAACTTAGGCGAGAACTTGGTATCTTGGAGCTTGACAACATCATGTGAAATTTAGTACCCATGCATGCATTTACTTTATGTCTTGTCTAGATGTAGGCATGTGTTCAGGGGGAGACATTCAACTCATGAATTATCTCACCCTATATGATGCATAAACAAACCAAACACTCTCAAAGTTACTATGTTTTCACTTCACTACTAGAAAAAGGGCTATAGATGGGATTGACACTAATGGCGCACCAGACAAGCGGTGCGCCATTAGTATATACTAATGGCGCACCACCTTCTGATACGCCATTAGAGCTGAAACTACTAATGGCGCATCTGGCCCAGGGTGCGCCATTAGTATCAAAAAAATTTGAACTAGTGCGCCTGTCCAAACATACTAATGGCGCATCCAGACACAGTGCGGTTGTAACTAGTAATGGCGCACCTATCGGAAAGTGCACCACTAATGTTGTTTTTTTATTATATTTTTTATTCCTTTTTTTGCAAAACTACTAATGGCGCACTGTTCGACCATGCGCCATTACTAGTTTAAACTAGTAATGGTGCACTGTGGAACAGTGCGCCATTAGTATGTTTTTTTTTTGCAAAACTACTAATAGCGCACCACCAGAAGGTGCGCCATTAATAACCTGGATTACTAATGGCGCATTTAGAGTTGGTGCTCCATTAGTAAGTGGGCAGCAACAAGATATTTTGGACAACCTCTCCTACCCACACTCACTTTCTCCCCACTTCATTCTCTCCACCTCCTCCTTGTCTCGGGTGCCTCCTCTTTTTCACCTCATTTCCACCATAGATTCATTCAATTTAAGTGGTTAAATTACCTTGTTTTGATAGGTAAGTAAGGGGGGAAGCTATATTTATGTTGTTCTCCCTACAACAATGTGCACATGCACTTTTTATGGCCTAGCTAGATCTATGTATGTTCGTGGTGTTGCATATGTTTGTGGTGTTGCATATGTGTTTGTGTTTGGAGGTGTACCGGTATTTGAAATGCGATAGTTGCCAATATTTTGCCGGAATGTTAATTCATTTCCGTGCAGGCGAGAATTTTGGCATTAAGCATTCTTTTTGGTCCTATTTTTAGGGAAAGTCATGCCAAATTTTTTCTTGGTTCTAAAATATCGTTTTGCTCTACCCCGCAGGCGACCATGGTCCGCACGATGACTGAAGGCATCGTGAATAGGTTTTTGAGGTCCGCGAAGGCCGAGATGCTTCAAAAGAACGAGACGGAGATAAGATGTCCGTGTCGAAGATGCAAGTTGAAGAGCCTTATTGCGGACCCGGAATCCGGGCAAGTGCGGGACCACCTGCTCTTGCGTGGTTTCATGGATGGCTATCGGTGGCAAGGTGATGAAGATGACTACGAAGTCGTCCATGGGGGTCGGGCAAGAAATGAGGAAGGGCATCAAGACAACCACCGCGGCTCGGGCGGGCGAGAAGACGAAGAATCCCCAGGAGATGATCACGACGGTGATGATGTACACAGTCATCATGTAGAAGATGCAGGACATGATGATGAGGAAGATGCCGGAGCAGACGACGGGCATGATCATGAAGATGATGATGCCGGCGGAGTAGACGACGCTGGACCATCGATGGGCTGGGTGCAGGACCCTCATATTCAAGAGCTGCTTCTCAAGCAGACGGATAACGCAAGAGCTGCCGCCCGAGAGAAAGCCAAGATGGATCAACTTGAGTTAGACGCAGTTACTCCATTGTATGAAGGATGCAGGCCCGAGGATACCCGCCTGAAAGTAACGCTCATGGCTCTGGAGATGAAGGTAAAACACAAAATGACCGACGCATGCTTCGACGAGAACATGTCATTCTGGCACGAACGTCTTCCCAAGGGGAACAAGTGCCCGACCAGTTTGGAGGAGGCGAAGAAAATCGTGTGTCCTCTGGATTTATCGCACGTGAAATACTGTGTGTGCATGAATAATTGCATCATTTATCGGGACGAGCACGCGGAGTCTACCATATGTCCGGTGTGCGGCGTCACTCGATACAAGAAGAGGAAGAAAGCTCCTCGAAAAGTGGTGTGGTACTTTCCGATCACTCCTCGTCTGCAGCGGTATTTCGCGGACCCTAAGGTAGCAAAGCTCTTGCGTTGGCACGCAGATAGGGAGGAGAAGAAGCGAGAAGATGACGCAAATGATCCGGAGATAGATAAAAAAGACAAGATGCTGAGTCACCCTAAGGATGCGAGCCAGTGGCAAGCATTGAACTTTGAAGACCCAGAATTTGGGAACGATCCAAGGAACATCGTGCTGGCCGCAAGCACCGATGGAGTCAATCCGTTTGGCAGCCAGAGAAGCACACATAGCACCTGGGCTATGTTTGTGTGGATGTACAACCTTCCCCCCTGGTTGTGCATGAAGAGGAAGTACATTCACATGAGTATGCTAATTGAAGGACCGAAACAACCAGGGAACGACATCAATCTGTATCTGGGGCTGCTGAAAGAGGAGCTTGACACGCTGTGGAAAACGCCAGCCAATACATGGGACGCCGCAGAGAAAGAATATTTCCCTATGAGAGCCGCGCTGCTCACGACGGTGCACGACTATCTCGGTTACGGATATGTCGCGGGGCAGGTGGTCCACGGATTTTCTTGATGCATCAGGTGCATGGATGACACAACGTATCGCCAGCTAGATAGAGATCCCGGGTCTTCGAAAACCGTGTTCATGGGACATCGAAGGTGGCTTCGCGACGATGACCCGTGGAGAAAACGCAAGGATCTGTTCGATGGTGAAACCGAACCCCGAGGACGCCCGCGTACGAGGAGCGGCGAGGAAATAGACGAGCTATTGAAAAATTGGAAAGACTGCCCACTGCCGGGAAAGAAGCAAAAGGCGCCAGAGCCGGGAAAGAAGTGAAAGGCGCCAGAGCCGCTGCTGAAGGTATGGAAAACGAGGTCTGTTTTCTGGGACTTGCCGTACTGGAAGATCCACCGTGTGCCTCACAGCCTTGATGTCATGCATATCACGAAGAACGTGTGCGAGAGTCTGCTTGGTACCCTGCTCAACATGCCAGAGAGGACCAAAGATGGGCCGAAAGCAAGGGCAGACTTGAAATCAATGGGCATCAGGCAGGAGCTTCATGCTATATATGATGATGATGATGATGAGGCGAAGCAGGACAAGGAAAGTCGTCGCAAAGGCAAAAAGGCCAAGAAGACCGGAAATGACTACCCTCCCGCGTGCTTCACTCTAAGTCAGGAGGAGATCGAGCAGTTTTTCACCTGCCTCGTAGGAGTAAAACTTCCTTACGGTTACGCGGGGAAGATAAGCAGATACCTAGACCCAGCGAAGCTGAAGTTTAGCGGGATGAAGTCTCACGACTGTCACGTGCTGATGACGCAGATACTTCCAGTTGCAATCCGTGGGATCATGGACGCGCACGTCCGTGAAACCCTATTTGGCCTATGCAACTTTTTCGACGTCATCTCTCAGAAGTCTGTTGGCGTGAGGCAACTCAGAAGGCTACAGGAAGAGATCGTGGTGATACTATGCGAGCTTGAGATGTACTTCCCGCCCGCATTCTTCGACGTTATGGTGCATCTGCTGGTCCATATCGTGGACGATATCATCCAACTCAGGCCGACGTTCCTGCACAGCATGATGCCATTCGAAAGGATGAATGGTGTCATCAAAGGGTACGTTCGCAACATGTCACGTCCAGAGGGAAGCATAGCCAGGGGCTTTCTGACCGAAGAGTGCATCTCCTACTGCACGAATTATTTAGGCATCGAGAACCCCGTTGGTCTACCCGTCAACAGGCACCTCGGCAGGCTCGCTGGATGGGGTCACAGTGAGGGTCGCCGCGAAATGCATGTCGACTTCGAGGGTCGACTCGCCGACTTTGAAAGAGCAAACCTAGTCGCGCTACAACACATAGACGTGGTCGATCCTTGGGTGGTAGAGCACAAAACCTTTATTAAGAAGACGTACAATGACCGAGGCCAATAGAGGACGGACGGAGATATACTCAAAGATCACAACTCATGTTTCACGCGTTGGTTCAAGCAGAAGCTTCTGTCGTACCCTTTACATGAGGATTCTTCCGCGGAAGAACAACTCATATTCGCCTTGTCACAGGGCGCCGAGCACAACCTGATGACCTATGAGGCGTACGATATCAACGGCTACACATTCTACACCGAGGCCAAGGACATGAAGAGCGATGGTTATCAGAACTCCGGGGTAACGATGGAATCCTACACTGGTAACGACAAGGACAGATACTACGGAAGCATCGAGGAGATCTGGGAGCTGAGCTACGCTGGAGAGAAGGTCCCGATGTTCCATGTCAGATGGGCCAAGAGAGTCCTAAAAGAAGACCGGTATTTCACCACCATGGTTATACCCGAAGCCAAATCCAAGACCGCGGGTGCAAACGTCACCGCGAAAAATGAGCCATGGGTACTGGCTTCCCAAGTGGACCAATGCTTCTTCATTACCGACCCGTCAAAGCCCAGTCGTGTTGTCGTGAGGAGAGGCAAAAGGAAGATCATCGGAATGGATGGAGTAGCCAATGAGCAAGACTTCGACAAGTACGGCGACCCGAGGATCGAACATGACGACGATGATGAAGTAGCAGCATACACCGCAAGAAGAAGCAGGACCACCCTACCTAAAGGACGTCCGTTCCACAGAAGAACTCCATTTGCGAAAAAGAAGGGCAAGAAGATTGTGAACAGATAGCTAGCTAAGATCGATTGTATTTAAATCGTAGCCTTCATTTCTCGATTGTATTTCATGGTCACTTTTTGAACTATCATGAATATTTTTAAATTTCATGGACACTCGATCTCGATCCCCCTCCATCTCGATTGCTATCCCACCTCGCCAGATCCGGTCCCTCTCGCCGCCGAGCACCCCCCGGTCCACCGGCCGCCGCCGCCGACCCCCCGCACCCTCGATTCCCCTACTCAACCGCCGCCGCCGACCCCCCGCACCCCTCCCCTACTCAACCGCCGCCGCCGACCCCCCGCACCCCGCGCACCCTCCCCCGCTCCACCGGCATTACCGTTTGATGATATTATTTAAAAAATTATTACTGTCTTATAAAAAAACATTACTGTTATGATTTAAACAAGTTTGAACATATTTAAACACAAATAAGTATCAAACAACATTTTAAATGCATAAAAAAAATTGTGGAGCCTGGGAATCGAACCCAGGACCTCCTAGTGTGAGAACTGGCTGCTGACCAGTCGAGCTAGTAGAGGGAACTTGGTGTGGATCAGGTCAGGTGGAAGATAACCTGTTGGCTCGAGCAGAAATCAAAAAAAATACTAATGGCGCACCACGGTGAGGTGCGCCATTAGTATGGATGTACTTATGGCGCACCGAGGGGTGGTGCGCCATTAGTATTGTGCCATTGCTATACTGTTATGGTCCCCCCTTCCCTCTCCCCCCTCGCCAGTTCCCTCTCCCTCGATCCACCGCGCCGCTCCTTCCCTCGTCCCTCCCTCCACCACGCCGCCGCCGCCGCTGCCCCGACCCACTGCGCCGCAGCCGCCCACGCGCCCCCGCCGCCTCCCTCTCCCCTTCCTCCCCCTCGAGCCCGCGACCTCCTCGGACGGACGGCGGCGCGAGCCTCCCCGCGCTCCTCGACGGACGGACGGACGGAGGCTAGCCTCGTCGGACGCGCTCCTCGACGGCGGCGCGAGCCTCCCCGCACGGCTGCTGCTCATCGACGACGGTTAGTCTATGTCCCTCCCTCCCTCTCTCCCCCGCTCATCCCCATGCCCCCACGGGGCGGCGACCTAGGGTTAGGAGCAGGAGCTCGCCGCCGCCGCCCCGTCGTGCCGCTGCTGCTGCTTCTTGATCGGTTTTATTAGTTGGGGAAAGCGCATTAGGTTCTTATTAGTTCTCCATTTCTTCTTGGGTGGTCTCGAAGTGATTTCAGCGAGGTAATTTAGTTCCTGATCCTCGGGTCGGTGCCTCTTGGTGGTGCCTTGGCCCTTTGCAACCAATGTGGTTGGGGAGATTAGGCTCTGACATTGTAGGTGGTGTTCATTACGACCAACGGCACGACACCATGTGTGTTCTTTGGTCCTTGAACCAGTACATAGTTTCACCGGCATTAATGCCTTTAATTGAACTAATTTGTGAATGCTGAGTTTCCCTTGACTTGTCAAGTTGGGACAGTTTGAGATTCAAAGGTTTCAGTGAGTAGACTGGATATTTTGTGTGTAGTAATGTTTTGGTGCTTATTGCTTTGGATACTTTTTGTGTATGCTTTGCTGATACTTGTCTTAGGAAAGCTAACACTGCTTTATCTAATTAAGTTCTTCATGTCTTCCTTTTAATCTTAGAATGGCACAGTCATATGTGTTTGTCAGTTAAATTCAGTCACCATTCTGAATTTTGACAGTACTCTAGACCTGCTTGTAAATTATTCCAGTTTGAAACTGAGATCTGCATGTACACCATCGAGTAAAGCTATTTCAGACACAATAAAGTTGCAAAATTCAGATACTTCATAGACATGTGTGTGTTGCTTTTGTTTCTGCTAAACTGTCTATGGTAGATAAACTGAGCGTTGTGGCCATGCTTGATGCAGGAGCTCAAGAACCTGCGGCCGCAGCTCTACTCCGCCTCCGAGTACTGCGAGAAGTCCTACCTCAGCACCCACCAGAAGTAGACGTGAGTAGCCACCTCAGTTGTTCCTCCTCTCCTCCATTAGAACAGTTGATCAGTGTAAAGTAGTCTGAGTTAGAGAAATGTTGATCAGTGTTATGAGTGTTGGCCAAAAAGCTCTGTCAGTAGCTAACTGCCTCATGCTCTGCTCTGTGAACTGCTATGTGGTGCTGCTCATGGATGATGGTAGGAATTTATGCAAATATTCAGAGACACAAAATATTGAAGTTGCTGTAACTGATTACTTTCCCAAGTGAGAAAAATACATTCTATTCTACCTATTTCAAACTCAGTGATTTTTGCAGCCAAGAAATGCCTAGCCAATGTTAAATGGTCCTATAAATGACAGTACCCTAACAACTATTCTGCTCATGATCTTATTTTTATTTCTTTGATGAAAGTTGGTTCTTTTCTTCCCAAGTTCACAAAAAATCTTTTACATTTCTAGTGGTTGCCAAAAGCATAATATGACTAGGACAAACATAAACTTTGAGGCTGAAAGGAAATCAAGTAATGAACCACATAGGAATAGAAGGTAAACAAACTATGCTAGTTGAGAATGTACCTCAGGAGTCGATCAGAAGTGCGACGTCTCAATATTTCCTGAAAACCCATATTGGCTAGGATAATTTGCTTTTATTACCTTATTTACACCAAGTTTTAGTTAAACAGTGATACTTGAATAATTTTGTGGACAGTATTTGACCTTATGGTAACTAGTTGGGGTCAGGTTTTGGGGTTTTGATTATTGGTATGAAGTACTGACAGAGGAACTTATTCACACCAAGTTTTAGTTAAACACTGGTACTTGAATGATTTTGTGCTACTTCTGTTGACAGAGAATGGCATGTTAATACCATATAGGTACCCAAATAATGTTGCTATGATGTATTGAGGGAGAAATGGTCCAGTATTGCTTGTAGTGGTTTGTCCAAAATGTTGAATGATACTGCTTGGAGATGCATATATTGTTTCACCTCTTCACATGCCAATGTATTTTCCATGTTGTAATGGAGGCCTTTTTTGCCTTGTCCACCCGAGAGGCCCTTGAGTTTGCTGGAATGTCGATTAACTTCCGTTCCGGCAAATTCGGGTACTCCATATGTCCTATTTTCAGCAAAGGTCATGCTGAAATTTTCCGTGAATTTTAGCATGACTTTGCTAAAAATAGGACATATGGGGTACTTGTGACTAATGCATGGGCCGGGGTATCTTAGTAGTTAATTAAGTAGGATCAAGTGCCCCAGCGTACTTGTGACTAATGCATGGCTTTTAGGGTGCCTCGGTGTCGATAAAAACCAAAATGATGAAAGCTTAGGCTTTTAGGGTGCCTCGGCGTCGAAAAACCCTCAATGATAAAAGCTTAGCTTTTAGGATGCCTCGGTGTCGACAAACCCTAAATGATGAGACCATGATCTTGTTCCTTGACAATAACCAACTTTTTGACCAAACTTTGTTCCTATTTAGAGAGAAACATGGCCAACAACGATGAGGCCGGGGGTTCGGGCGTCAAGGCATTCTGGGAGCTGTCCCAGGAGATGGAGGAACAACCTCACTTGTATGAGGACGCCGCCTTCCCCACCGATCCTGAGACCACTGATGGTACCGCCGAGGATGACCCCACTGATGCCACCATTGATGGTGCCGCCGAGGATGCCACCACTGATGATGGCGGCGCACACACAGATGGTAGCCAACCGAAGAGGCAACGGAAGGACCGGCGCCCGACCGTGCTCCGCACCCTCAAGGAGGAAGTTACTGAAGTGGACTCCGACGGGAATCCAACGGCGCCCGAACGAATAGTCAAGGGGTACTCGCTTCAGCTCGGGTGCATTCTCCGGAGCACCGTCTCGATCAACACCGAGAACCTGAGGCATCCTGACCGAGGGAATTTGCGCAACCTCCTCTTCACGAAGCTGCACGAACGATACAAGTTCCCCGCTGAATTTGAAAACACAAGCCTCAAAGGGAATAAAGTGAACAATGCTGCCCTTACGAAGATGAGCAAGGCCCTGTCTACTTGGAAAAGCAATGTGAAGAGAATGATCGAGAAAGGTGAGAGTTATGAGAAGATCAAGGAGAAAAATCCTTCGATCACCGAAGATGACTACAACGACTTCAAGATCAATTGCTCGAGCACCGCAAACTCCGAATCAAGTAAGTGGGGGAAACAAATGCGGGAGCTGAACTTAGGGGAACACACACTCGGTCCCGGCGGTTACAGAGTGGCGGAGCCTATATGGGACAAGGAGGAGGCGGACCGTGCCGAGCAAGGCCTACCGCCCCTCTTCGATAAATACGGTGACAAGCAGACCAGGAACTTTGTCAGGGCCCGGTACAAGAAGGACCCGAAAACAAAGGAGCTTACCACGGATCCGAAGACCATGGCGCTTGAGCTTGTTTTGGTAAGGAATACACCCCCGTGTAATTAGCTCCATATGGTTGCATTCTAATTAATGAAGCCAAATTTCTAAATGGTTCGCATTCCTTCCGCAAGCGACTGAAAGCAGTAGCGCGGGGTCGACTAAGAGCAACCCTTGGGACACCACTCTAAATAGGGCATTGAATGTAATGAAGAACAAGGATAAGCTCAGTAAGCCGACGTCAGCTGGTCGTGTGGCCGGCAAAGGCTTGTCGACAAAATGGTCGTCATACTATAACACTGGTGGGCGAAAGGAGAAAAAGACCAGCTCGGAAAGCCAGGCGCGCGAGGTTCAAGAACTCAGGGCACAGGTGGCGCAGATTCCGGAGATTGTCCAAGAGCAAGTGGAACAACAACTCGGAAGGACGATCACCGCCATTGTGCCTACCTTGATCCAGGGGATTAGTGCGTGGATTGCGAGCGGCCAACAGGGGTCGCCCCCGATTCCTAGCTTCACGGCCAGCAACTCGCAGAACGTGATGGCGGGGCCATTGGTGTCTCCGACACCGGCACAGGAGCTTAATGCACCCGGGTGTATGCCGGTCGGCACCTCTGCAGCAAGCGGCCCCTCCGTCAACTGCACGCCCGCTGTTGGCGGTGCCTCGACATTAGCCGAGCTCGACGCCATCATCATGGTAACTAATTAAGCCTCTCTCGGCCGAGGACTTCATCTCCTTGCCTTTGACTGGGCATCCCTGACGCCCTACATGTTTTCGCAGGGCGCCGCCGATGTTCCGTGCACTCTCCTACACTTTGTGAACAACGAGTTGGTCAATGTCGCCAAGGGCAAAATCGTTCAACCGGGCAACCCCTTGTTCCACGGTACCCAGATGCCACCCAACTTGTTTAGGGTTCAACTGGTTCGGGTGCTGCCAGGCTGCGACGAGTTGTTACCTCCGATTCGACCCGTCGGGGCCGACAATGATGACGTGATGACCCTCAGCGCCTGCCTGAGCTGGCCCCTACTTTGGCCGAAGAGCCAGATTCGTTTGGGGGCGGGGGACACCACCCCAAAGACAACACCGCCAGTCGTGCCGGCGCCAAGTCGGCCCCATGGCAAGACCGCCGCAACGGTGCCAGACATCCCTATGCCACTGGATCCAAACATGCATATGGCACAGGATCAGAACGACGACGACGACGATACATTTGCCAACGTCGATCAGTACTTTGCCGATCATGGGTACGGTGGCGACTTCATGGGGCCTCCTTCTCAAGAACCCAACCCAACAAAATACGTGCGCGATCTAGCTGGTACCGCGGAGAAGCCAAGTTGCAACAGGCGTCGTCTGCCGTTCAGCTCTCAGGAGACGCCTCCAGCTGCCGACTTCACCGAGCCTCAAATAGGCAAGGTGCGAAATATTATCAGCCCCAACACACTCAAGAAGGCGGTCTGTGAGCAGAACTCGGTCCCATTACAGGAGAAGAAGAAGGCACGCAAAAGAAAGACTAACAAGGGTGCGGGCCAGCCGGCACCGAGTACGATCCGTGCTCAGGACGGGCCACCTTCACCTGAGGATATCTCGAGGAGGGTGCATGTGGCGGGTAGGCCGATGCTACCGAGAAATATGCTCGATGCTGCAACCGGTGCTATGCAGAGTCTGCATGACAGTGTTCTTTCTTTGGAGAAGCGGCGTCTCGAGAGAAGGATGTGGCATACCCGGTTTTCGCGGCCAAGGTGCCAAAGGGCAAGGGCTTTGTGGATAACTCCATCGGGGGTACGATCGTCCTGCGGTTTGATGACATCCACGCTATGTTGAACCTTCATCCGCTGCACTACACCTTCGTTTGGCTATTTTCGCTGAGTATGGAGATGCGGATCATTCGCGACAAGACCCCGGACATCGTGATAGTCGACCCCTTCTACATGCGTGCCAAGATCTTGGGCAGCGCTGGGGACCGGCAAGTCGCGACTTCTTACCTCGAAGGCGTCATTCTGGCAAACCAAGATAAGGATAACTTCCTCATGCCTTACTTTCCCGAGTAAGTCCTCCCCTCAACCGCCCCGTAACATATGAATTCTTAGATTTCAATCGTTTTTCTTTTAACATTCCATGTTTTCTGCAGTGACACACATTGCACGCTCATCCTCCTAAGCCCCAAATATTCCATGGCCACGTATTTTGACCCGGACCGTCAGTCGAACGTAGACTACACAAATGTCAAGAAGGTTCTTGATGATGTTCTCCCCGGCTACGTCAAATCTGGAGGCACCTTCACCAGGCCTATTCATAAGTACGGCAAGCACGTGTTCTCCCACAATACGACGTTCTGCTGCGTCAAGCAGCCGCCTGGCGGTCAGAAGGGTGCCTACTACGCCATCCATCACATGCGGGCGATCATACGGGACCATCATCAACTTCTGCTACCGAGTAAACTCAAAGATTGGGCCGCGAGCGTGTCGGCAATCCAGGACGCGGACATCAGACAAGAATTCTTTCGCATCCAGTCGGAGTTTGCGGAAATCATCCATCAAGATGTCCTTCGTACCTCGGGGCAGTTCTACCTCAGAAATCAACCGTCCAACAGTGACATCGACACAATGCTACAAATGCAGGCTGACAACGACCATTATTTCATGACTCCCACGATAGACGGCGGCTTCATCCACGCTCCAGTCCCTTGAGTCGAGTCGAAAGCAGTGATGCTGTGTCTAGTTCTGAAACATCGATTGGCTCATGTTGTAATTAAACTTTAATGAACTTGTAGTATGTCTCTTTGGTTTCGAGAGTCGTTCAACTTAGATGTAATCGATGCTATTAATGTCTTGCTTTTCTCTTCCGATCGTTCTGTTGCATACTTATATATTGCTTATGTATTGTCTGTGAATTGGTACTAACGTTTCGTTTGGCTACTGCATAGCGATGCCGTCGTATGTCGTGTACAAGGGTAAGGTTCCCGGAGTCTACGACGACTGGGAGGAGTGTCGAAGACAGGTTCACCGATTCAGCGGTAACAGTTACAAAGGGTACACCACTAGGGCCGAGGCCGAATCTAGATACGCCCGCTATCTAGCGGGAGAGGGGAGGGAGCACTGGAGGAACCGGATGAAGACGAGTTTCATCGTGATGATGCTCATCGTGATGACCGCAGCTCTCTTCTATGTGATGGTAGTTTAGATGATCGATATCGACTTGTAATGTGAAGACAAACTCGCTACTTGCGGTCTCGAGACTTGTAATATAATGTTCTAACTTTGTTCGGTCTTTTCAATTCGGAGACTAATATGATGAATTGTATTCGGAGACTAATATGATGAATTGTATTCAGAGACTAATCTTCTATTGTATTCGATGAATCTGTTGTTGATGTGTGCTGTCTATATTTTGTCCAATTATACATTTTGTAACTTGTGCAAAAAACAGAAAATTAAAAAATAAAAAAACCTAATATTCATACTAATGGCGCATCACATCACAGTGCATCATTAGTATGCCAAAGGATACTAATGGCGCATCATTAAACAGTGCACCATTAGTATGCCGGAGTTACTAATGGCGCATCTTGTTGTTGTGCGCCATTAGTATGCCAAAGCACCTGGGTATACATGGCCCCCTGGGAGGCATACTAATGGCGCACTGTTGTATATACTAATGGCGCATCTGAGGTGCGCCATTAGTAAAATATACTAATGGCGTGGCACTAATGGCGCATCACTAATGCGCCATTAATGGCCAAATTAGGTGCGCCATTAGTAGGCCTTTTCCTAGTAGTGCTTTTGTGACTTAGTACTTTAAATGATGGAGTTGTGATGTTGGGCTCAAGGTTAAAATCTTCGCAGGGCCAAGTCACATATACTCAAACATGGTGGACTCGTCCACCGCCCTCTCTTCGAGAGTTTGGACTTATTCTTCATCCCCTTTGGTGTTTTTGTTCGGTGCTTTCTCTCTGGTTGAGTTTTCTCATTGTTGCTCTTGAGTGTTGTCGATTGTGTTGCCCATAGATCAGGTTCTACCCAAGCATCTCTCTCATCTCACAACCCTCTGATATTTTTCTGGTTACTGGTTCAGAAGCTTCAATCCAACCACATAAATGTTGATTTTGTGTGTGGTGGTCTTGGGAGCTTTCGGACTCCCTCCCTCTAGTTCTCAGGAGCTCACAGAGACCGTATTCTCTCTGGATATCCCGGAACTTCCGGGCGTCGCGGGTTTGGGGCACATAATGTGGCAGGGGATGACAAAGGGGTATTCTTCCCCCTTTCCATCGTTCCTCCCTCTGCTCTCTCCCTGCGGTGCCCCTCACCCATCGACGAGTTCCGGGTGAGCTGCGGGTCCTCGGAACCTCCGCCCCCTTCTTCCCTTCATCGTGTTTGGGGGGCATCTGTGCTCTCCACCATCTCCATGGAGGAAGGTAACCTAAGCATTCCTCTGCTCTCTCTCTTTGGATTCTCCTAGGGATTGTAGATCATACTTATGGTAGTAGGATAAACACAAGCATCAAATCTCGAAGTCATGCATCCACTTTAGATCTCCCTCTCATCCATTATATGATATATGCATGTCCCCTCCTCAGATTCGGAAGGAGCCCTGTGACCATGACGGTGCCCAGAACTTCCGGCCTCGCTAGGGTTTCCACGTTCGGGCCAGGGCTGGTACTTCCATCGGCCAGAACTTCCGGGCTCCCCGGAACTTCCGGCTACCGGAACATCCAGCCTCCCCCCCCCCCCCCCCGCGGAACTTCCAGCCTAAGCAGAGTTCTGCCGTATTTTTTGTATAATGTGATTCTTTGATTTTCTGTTTTGAAGCTTGTGTACTTATTCTATCCCGTTGCTCTTTCTCTCATCTCTGTCAGTAGGAGGGTCTGGCTCGCGTGCTCACCCATCCAAGGTGTATGAATGGAAATCCAAAGAATGGGTCAAGAAGACAAAGGCTCTTGTTTTGGGGCGTGAGAACATGTTTGACTGCCATCCTGAGGAAGATGCTGAGGCTGAAGACAGTGCATCTCATCCTGCTACTCCCGTTCACTCCAAGAAGCGGAAGACTAACTTCCAAGAAGGCCAAGGCCGCAAATGTTCAACCTCCTCCTCCTCCTGAGCCGGTCACAATGAGGGAAATGCCTGCACTTGGGTGGATTACTCTTCGCTGAGTCAATCCTTATCACCATGACAGTGACCATGTGGCTGATCCCAAGTTTTGGACACTATTCCAGCAGCGCAACTATGAGGAAATCTTTACTCAGTTTGTCAACAAGTGTGTCATTCAGAAGTGTATCAACATTGCTCACTTTGACAAGACTCCCACAAATTCTTTTTACTTTGATGGGATACATAGCATGTGTGTCAAGCTCAACCATCTTTCGCTTACGCGCTTTCAACATGATGTGTCACCACCTCTTGTGGCTTAGTTCTATGCCACTGCATTTTGGGACTGATATGCAGTGCACTCTTACTTGGATGAGTGGTGAGGAGAAGTGTTCTGCTCTGTTCTCCGAGCTGGCCAGCCTGTTGGGATATGAGTATACTGACACTATTGTTGACCGTGGCTACAAAATCCATGACAAAGGGGTCTATCAGGCCCTTCACTTGGTTGATTTATATCCTCCATCCGGAAAGGTTGGCTCTGTTGGTGATCTTCTACCTTTCTATGATACCATGCACCGGATCTTTCGGGAAATTCTTGCTGTCAAAGTGGGTGACAAAAATAAGATTTGCGGCCACCTCATCAACCTTCTTCACTACACTTGTCACAACTCCGAGCAGGGCCCCATTGATGTGATGAACTTTTTTGGGCATGAAATGTACAGTGTGGTGATGAACCGCAAGGCTCCAATCTATGCTCCCTATATTACTACCTTGATTGCTGAGATTGCTCCTGATGCATTTGCGGGGCGGTGTCTGTCTGTTCACTCCAGTGTTAGCTTGTTGGTTAAGAAGGGCAAGGCAACTGCTAATGAGGGAAATGATGGTGAGGAAGAGGAGCTACATGATGGAGATCCACACTACTTTGAGCTTCGCCCTCGCTCTCATGTTTTTCATCGTGGGGAGCCTAGTGACTCCAGGTCAAGGAGGAGCAACAAACTTTGGCGTCTTCTCAAGAACATGTTTAGTTTGTAGCAAGATATGCACAAGAAGCAGTGGGAGGAGCACAAGTCTAGGAAGCAGGGCATGACGGCTCTTAAGGATGATCTGCGTGCATCTGGTATGGACCTTGCTCATGGTTCCGAGTCTAATGTGACTCCTTTTGAGAAATACCAAACCAAGTTTGCTCTATTTGATGTTGAAGCCGGAGATGAAGCCTCTTCTCGCCGCCCTCACGGCCCAGGGTCTTCTGGAGAGTCATCTGACGCCCCCTCTGCATCATTTTCCTAGGGGATGTTTGTGGTTGGCTCCACCTTTCCTTTTTGCCATCTTGGTGACAACATGGGGAGATGTTGTGGTGCTTGTTAGGCTTATCGTTTATCTTTCTCATCTGCCTATTTTATGTTGCTTGGTGAACCGTTGAGCCCTTGCTCTTATTTGCTCCTATTTGGATCTTATCTTGTTATTCGAACCAATTTTGTTTCGTTAACTATCTATCTTTGTGTGAGCATTTTATGGCAAGTGGGTTACATGCCATATTCTATATTCTCATATTGTGAGAGACATCTATTAGGCAATGATATATCCATATTTGTCTCGTCGCTATGAAAAACAAGGTTAGTAAAACGTTCCATGTCGATATATCATTCTTGTGTGGGTATGCACAGTGATAGGGGAGTTTCTTCTAACCATGTCATTTAACTCAAATGCAATCCTAAAATAAGGCATGTGTTGTGGTGGTGTATCTACCTCTCATTAAAACTGCTTTATATCTTATATACTTTATGTGATTACCCTCTCAAGCATTGTTGTCATCTATGTCAAAAAGGGGGGGGGTGAAAGTGCATTGTTGCACTAAATTGTTTTTGACATCTATGACAACTTCATTTGTGTTTCTAACCACATGCTCTAGTGTAACACTGGTTAAGTTAAAGTGAAGCATGGATGGTTATTTCCTCTCTTATTGGAAAAAGGAAAAGCGGAGTGCCCAAGAAAAGTGGAGTACCATAGTGTTTTCTTGTTTCTTGAGTCCTTAGGGCAGCCGCACTATTAAGAGGGGGTGCATCATAAAAAGATCTGGGAATCAACTTGTCCTCTCACACAGATCTGAAAAATCTCACAGAGAAAAGCTTATGTTCAGGCAGGAAGGTCCGGAAGGGGTCTGGGAAGCTTATGGGGTACCCAGAGAAACTGCTCTTTTGTGCAATCTCTCTGTGTAGCCAGGAACCTTGCCGGACCCTGGTCAGAACTTCCATCCCCCGAAACATTTGGGACGGCCGGAACTTTCGGGCGCCGAACTTTCGTCACCTGTTTTAACAGCTTCCAGGGTACTATAGAGTGGATGCAAACTCTCTGTGTAGCCCGGAACCTGGCCGGAACTTTTGGGGTCCGAAACTTCCGTGCGTGGCCGGAACTTCCGGAATACGTAGTTGCCTCCAACAGCCAGATTCCATCCCCGCCTATAAATAGTCTTCTTCTTCCTCATGAAGAACTTGACGACTCCATTTCTCTCACCTCCATTTTCAGACCTCGATTTCTTGGAGATCTCCCTCCTTAGCCACCCAAAGCTCTTGATCTTTTGGGAAGCAAAGGAGAAGTGCTCGATCTACACATTCACCAAAGCGAAAGTTGATTCCCCCTTGTTTTGTGGTGCATCTTGTTACTCTTGGAGGCTAGAGACTCCTAGGCGGTAGGAGTGCTCCGGCGAGGAATCGACCATTGTGATCTCCCCTGAAAAGTTTGTGAGGGTTTGGAGACCGCCCCAAGGTCTACCACTAGTGGTTGAGAACCGCCTTCGTGGTGTTGTCTCAAACGGAGAATAGGGTGAGCCTTCGTGGTGTTGGTGTGCCTTCGTGGTAACATCCACCTCTCTAACGGTGACGTAGCTTCCCTCCAAGGAAGTGAACATCTGCATACATCCTCGTCTCTCGAAGTTGCGGTTATTCCTAACCCTAACTTTCTACTGGTGGTTACTTGTCTCTTAGTCTTTAATTATATCATATTGTGCTTGCTTACTCACATACTTGTGTTACTTTTTTACGTTGCTTAGCTCTTAGCATCATACTTGCAATTGTTAGGATCACTTTCATATTCTGCATTATTGCCTAAAATTGCTAAGTAACAATTAAAATTTATAATTATACCTATTCACCCCCCCCCCCTCTAGGTCCATCTCGATCCTTTCATCCCCCCTCTCTCCCGGTGGTGCTGGAGTGCCGCCGGGGGAACCATCATGATGGCGGTCTACACCAACTTCGTTGCCGTCATGACTAACTCTCTCCCTCTCCTTATAGTGGTGTAACCTCTCTTTTCCCGCTATAATCTCTACTTGAACATGGTGCTTTATGCCACATATTATTATCCAATGATGCTTGAGTAGACTTCTTTTGTCCTATGGGTTAATTGTGGATTGGTGTGATTGATATGAGTTGTATGTTACTATGGTGCCTTCCGTACCGCGCACACATGTGGGAATTCCCGTTGTAGGGTCTTGCAATACGTTCATGATTCACTAATAGTGCTTCGTGAGAGTTACAGAAGCTTAAACCCAAATAAAGGGGTTGTTCATATGTGGGTAAAGGGGACTTGTTACTTAATGCTATGGTCATGTTTACCTTAATGAACTTTAGTAGTTGTGGATGCTTGCTAGAGTTCCAATCATAAGTGCATATGATCCAAGTACGAAAAGTGTGTTAGTGTATGCCCCTCTCTATCTCTCTCATTGCATATAATAAGTATCTATTGTGTTATATTCAATTACCTAGGGACAATCTTTCTCATTGTTCCACAAAAGCTCTCTAATAAACCAATTATCTTTATTCTTGCAAAATAGTTTTATTTCTTGTTTCTAGGTAAAGCAAACATTGGTGTGCACAGAGTTGTATCGGTGGTCGACAGAACTTGAAAAGAACATAATCCTACCTTTAGCTCCTCATTAGGTTCGACACTCTTACTTATCGAAAAAGGTTACAAACGACCCCCTATACTCGTGGGCTATCAAAACATTCTGAGCCCGAAGCACAAAGCATCGAAAGATGAACAGAGGGGGACCTTCTGGCAACAAGTGCATGAATTATTTCACGCACGAAAGCACATTGCGCCCTACGACATGTACACCATTTAAGAACGAAATGTGGGATCGTTGTCCTATCGTTGGTACTCTATCTAGACCAGCGTCACCAAGTTTTGTACACATGGTTCGTCAGCTCGAGGCAAGGTAACCATTGCACGCGACAGAGAACGAGATTGTAAGTTTTGCTTCGTCTTACTCCACTTGTTGATTCGTTCACTCAATGTTGGTCTACAGATTATGTAGCCCGCGCGCACTGCCGTGATGAACCACAAGACAGAGGGACGACCATTTACGTACACACACGGTTGGATGAAGCTGAAGGGGGAGCATGTGTGGAAGGGCATGATCCGTTAATAAAGAGCTTGTTGGTTATCAGGTTAATCTAGTCGAATTCAAGACATTATTGTACTAGCCTTAATTTGCATTCTATGTATGGATGATTTGTGCTCTTTTCTATCCGAGCTATGATGAATGTCGGGCGGTTTGTATGAATTTCATCCAGTTAGTTCAAATGCGGGTTAAAATGTACGTGGACGGCGTTGGATGGCCGCCTTCCGCATCCTTGTGTGCGGACTGCCCCCTCCCGTCCATGCATAGATGCGAGAGGAAATTTACGGGTCACCGTTGGAGATATCCTTATGATATTGTGGTTGAAAGTTGCGTTCTACGTCAATATCTATTGTTATGTTGTTTTTTCTTGAAAGTACAAATGAAATATTGTTGAAATTTTGAATTTTTAATATTTCATATTTCATTTCATGCTTTCAAACCAAACACTGGGACGAAATCAATCCATTTTACTTTTTTGCTCCTACCAAACACATGAATGAAATCGACCAGTTCCTTCAAAACGGAACAATTCCATTTTATGACACATCCTTAAGGTTCAATTTCGAGCAGCTGTACATGTAAAATCAAGGTTTAAAACAAACTTTGGCTACAACCATGGGGTCATTCTTAAAAATTAAAAGAAAAAAGAAGCATGATCGTAAGCACATGCTTTGTGTGTCTCGTCCGTTACAGACTACGGAGGCATCTATGTATCTCGTTCCAAATTACTCGTTACAAAAATAAATATATCTGAAATTAAAATACATCTAAATACATTCATAACTGCGAAAGTAATTCGAAACGGATGGAGTACATGTGTTCCCGCGGTCTCCCGGCCACGGGCGCGCGCGTAGGTCAGGCGCGTCGCTCAAAACTCGACGCGTACCAACCCAAGTGGCGCTCGGAAGTCGGAAGCGGGAGGAAAGAGAAGAGGAGACGCGAGGGAAGCCAAGCCAAGTAGCCAAGGGAGGGAGACGAGGCGGCAGGCAGGCAGGGCGGCGCGAGACGCGAGGAAGGGAGGAGGGTATTGGTGCTGGCTGCTGCGGCCGTTTGTCCCCGTCCGCACTTAATGGCACCTGGGGCATGACCGGAGGCGGCAGCGGGGGAGTCTTGATTGCCGCCATCAATACGCATTCATTTGCGCTGCCGCATCTCGCTCGCTCGCCACAACTACGTACAACAGTTTGCGCGCAGTGGCTGCTGGCTCTGGCGGCATCGACCAAGGAAGGACCAGACGCGATCGAGGATCGAGAGAGAGCTCCATGCCCATGCCCATGACCATGACCATGGCTGCATTCATGCGCGGGACCCTACCTCCACCTGCCCCCATAGTAGGAGTAGAATGCAGTGCAGGCAGGGAAAGGTGTTTGACTGTTCTAGGATGCTGTTGTTGGGGGCCACCTGCCTGTGCCTGTGAGGCTATGAAAACTCGCCAGGAACCGCCACCGATTCCGTATGGATCCATCTCCAAAAACCTCACCATCATGGTGACTGGACGCTTGCATTACAGAATACAGAGTGCACATGGGCGTATTCAGGTCGACACAGGCCATCCTTCTTTCCACGAGAGCCTGCAACGACCAAACTGCATCATGGAGGTGGAGCTAGCTTAGCTGGGTTGTAGACCCAGCCACGCTGTGTTAGCCATAAGCCATGTCTGCGTGTACGGCCGTGGCGCGTGTGTGCGGTGCATGCGTATGAGTGTGCGTGAGTGTGTGCTGTTAGCGAGTTAGGCGGGAGATCCACGATCCAGCAGCTGAGCCGGCCGTGCCGATCGCGTCTGAGCGCGTCGTGCGGGAGCGACGGAGCATGCGGATCGTGCCCAGGTAGTGGGGCGGGTGGGTTGCGTCGTGTGCAGCCAGCTTGGTTATAAATCCCTTTGCTAATCGCTGATGTAAAGCACGGAGTTGCCGAGCATGTAGCCTGTGAACACAAAGAGAAGATTGGGTTGTTCATGCGCCCGTGGCAGTGTTCATGCGCCGGCCAGAAAACTTTGTCTCGTGTCTTTTTTCTCCTACCTCTGTCCGTGAGTGAGTTGAGAGAGAGAGAGAGCAGCCAGGCGTGGCAACAACAATTGATATCAGAGCTTCGGTTCGGGCGATTACCGGCGACCATGACGCTCGTCCCACACGGTGGCAGCGTGGACGGATCGGCAACGATGGCGATGCCGATGCTGACCGCGGACAACTACACGGTCTGGGCCATCAAGGCGCAGGCGATCCTCGACGTCCACACCGTATGGGAGACGGTGGCGCCGGGCGACGCGACGGTGAACACGCGGAAGGACAAGATGGCGCGCGCGTTGCTTCTCGGGGCGTTGTCGGAGGATGTGCTGCTGCAAGTGTCGACGAAGCTCACCGCCAGAGAGGTATGGGACTCCCTGAAGGTGAGGTTCCTCGGCGCCGATCAGGTCCGCGCGACGACGGGCGCAGCGTGATGTCGGGGAGCGGCGGCAACAGCGCAGGCGCTGCTACAAGTGCAGGGAGCACGGACACTTCTGGCGCGAGTGCCCGCAACTGCAAAAAGGACCGGCGACGGAGCAGGCTCTCTTGGCCGGCGCCAACATCGACGACGACGGACTCCTCTAGGTCGTGGCTTAGGGGATGTGTGTTGGAATAAGCCACGTCGCGTGGTGTGGTCGGGCTCATCGGATGCGCGCGGGACGTGCGAGACGCACTGATGGTGTCGGATTCGTCGGGCGCGTCGGATGCGCGCGGGACGGGCGGGACGACCCGAACGTGTGTGTGCATGCCGCAGGAGTGGGCAGAGCGGGCCAGACCAGGCGTTCGGCATGGACTAGGGCGTAAGGTACGTGCCCTGGCACACCCTGGGGTATAAGAACCTCCCGTATACACGTTGTAACAAGTGTGGCTTGAGTTTGTGCTTGAGGAAATCGGCCGTAGTTGTGGTCGGCGGCATCAATGCGCCGAGAAGAAAAGCTGCGGCGTGTGTCGCCCGAGATGAAGAAGGGCATCCCCTGCGTCGAGGAGGAGCCGGTGTTCTGTGCGTCAGGATGGGCAACGCAGTCATGGCTTAGGGAGAGAATGTTAGCTATAAGCCATGTCTGCGTGTACGGCCGTGGCGCGTGTGTGCGCATGCGTATGAGTGTGTGTTGTAGCGAGTTAGGCGGGAGATCCACGATCCAGCAGCTGAGCCGGCCGTGTCGATCGTGTCTGAGCGCGTCGTGCGGGAGCAACGGAGCATGCGGATCGTGCCCAGGTAGTAGGGCGGGTGGGTTGCGTCGTGTGCAGCCAGCTTGGTTATAAATCCCTTTGCTAATCGCTGATGTAAAGCACGAAGTTGTCGAGTATGTAGCCTGTGAATACAAAGAGAAGATTGAGGGTTCGTGTGCCGGCCGGACCGTGTCTTCTTTCTTCTATCTCTGTCCGTAAGTGATGAGTGAGCTGAGAGAGAGAGCAGCCAGGCGTAGCAACAACACGCTGAACCAGTACTCATTAGGCACCACTCCCAAAAATGACCAGAAAGGATTGATTGTCTGGGAACTTCACTCGGCCGTGAACAATCATAGCAGGTGTGAGATTCTCTCTCTCACACACACACAAAGCGCATCGAAAGAGCACAAGAAAAATCCATCGAGCAGCTCTCCCTCCCTCAAAAGAACGAAACTACCAAAGAAATAGTTGGCACACCGCACGCTGTCATGCTGCCTATACTCTTTCCTATGATGATAAGGCTGCACACGCTCGCTCTTTGTTGTCTCCCACTCCCCCGCCCTTTCCGAACGAACTCTACGTTTTGCTCAACCCTCCCATGCTGCAATGGCTCTTCATTCTTTTCATGGCTCCTCAAACCCCTGTCTTTTTTTATAAATGATGGATTTTATTGACTTAGAATAAAGCATCAAGCGAACAAAAACACATTAAGCAAACAATCCATCTCTACATAGCTACGATGCACACAGTTAATATCAATGCATACACACAAACTAAAGACGTTGGCAAATAGCAAAGTCATACAGGATCAAAGTTATGCCTAAGTGATAAAAACAAAACCTCCAAAGCGATCAAAACAACGATCGATAAACTATAACAGCAACCATATTCACATTAATTATCTCTTGACACCACAAAAGGCAACAAGGTCCTTCAACAACAAAGCCTTCAGGAAGAAATGACGCTCAAGCCTCATCATCAGCGGATTCAACAACCAAGTGCCAAAACCTAGGTTTTCACTATGAAGAACGAGTCCAGAGCACATCCGTGCAATGCCTTCAACAAGATAACGACGCAAAAACATCGTCATCGGCAGGTATAACCTCGGGTCAGACCTAGCGTTTTCACCCCGGAGTTTAAAACTGGGTACTCGAGAAGCACCACCAAATCGAAGTCAATTATGTGTTGTTCCCATCACTTTTTCATGATCTCGGCAACTACATGCACCGCGCTAGAAATCCAGCATCGCCGTTGCGCAACCATACCTTCTGCGTCAAGCCATCATCCGTAGATTACATCTCATTGCGAAGACAAACTGGCCGAAGTGAGATCTGCTAAAGACCACAAAGGAGCCTTCCGGCTACATTGCACAACATCACCAGTACGAGTCGTCAGCAACAACCACGAGATCTGGAAAGATGAACCCATGTGAAGAACTTTATGCTCTTTTCGAAAAGGAGGATAACCCCCGGCTTCTGCATCGAGACGATGCATACAACCATATATTATTAAGAATGCAAAATTCAGTAGCCGAACAACATCGACTCGGAAATAAAGTGAAAAGAAAACCCGAGGTTGCATGCCCCGTGACAGTAACTCCACCAGGCATAACTTGACGTCCCCACATGAGATGTCGTGCGTAGCATCTGCCGGTGGCGCATCCGCCGGAGGCTTCACTTGTCGGCGACAGGCACTGCCCAACGACTCCGAAAGAGACACATGTGACACCTGCCGAGTCGCATCGAACCCGATCAGTTGATGGAAGGGACCATACAACCTCACATACCACTACCAGCCTCGGAAGGCCGTCATCACCTCGGGATCCAGACTTCGCACCATCCGCATGACCACAGAGTCCGCCGCCGTCGAAGAAGAGGGGTCGCCACCCCGATTTCGGGTGCTACAAGAAGCACCCACCGTTGCGTCAGTTGTTGTCGTCGCCCATACAACGGCAACCGCCATCACGACCGTCAGATCCGGACACTAGGTCCTTAATCCCTCGTGTGATGCCCCATGGTGAGCCGTCCTTGACCTCCCATCACTATGACGAGAAGGCCACCACTAGCTCCACCGCCCAAGGCCGCTGCCCTGACATCCCCCGCCGCGTCGTCAGAAGGCCACGCCGGGCAGGGAGACATGCCAGTACCGCCGCGAGGAGCATCCTCCATTGTCAAGATGTCGCCGCGAAGCCACCGCCGCTGATCCTCGAGCACACTCCACCCCACGTTGCCGGATGCACACCCGCCACGCCGCGGTCGATGCCTTGCTCCTACACACGCCGCCGCCGCCGCACCCCAGCCCGCGCCGAGTCCACCGCGAGAAAGAACGATGGATCCCCGCCGCCGCGGTAGGGCTTCGCCCAATCGCGCCCTCTAGTTGCGGCGAGGGAGGAGGACAAAGAAGGGAAGGCCTCAGCGACGGCTAGGTTTTCCCTCCTGCTGCTTGCGGGAGCTACCGGATGGGTTGAAGGAGGGAGGCGGCTGGAGGAGGAGATCTAGAGGAGGAGGACATGGAGGTCTGGAGGAGGAGATCTAGAGGAGGAGGCTGGAGGAGGAAGGTGAAGAATTCTATGGCCATCGCTATCCGCCGCTAGAGAGCCGACTGTAGGATGTACTCCCTCCCTTCCGAATTATTTGTCGCATGTATGGATATATTTAGATGTATTTTAATTTTAGATACGTTCATTTCTGCGACGAGTAATTTGAAACGAAGGGAGTATGTCGCTGATCCATCGCATGGCTTCCACAGCTTGACCGCCGCAGTAGCAGGCCCAAGGCCACAGACTGGCCAGGCACCAACGTGTAAAAGGATCCACACAAATCGTGCATGTCGCGTCGGATCGAATCAGGGGCAATCCGTTTGGACGCGTCGGCCTGTGGCCAGGCTATGGACGGGCACAACCCTGCATCACGGAGGAGCTACGCGAGCCGACCGGGCCAAACTGCCATTGAAGAGCAGCACTGGCACTAGCAGATCACGAACCACATGCCAGATTGAGAAAGGAGGGTTAGGAGAAGGGATGGCGCAAGCATAGTGAGGTGGCTCGCCGCCGCTGGCCAACCGGCCATGGAGGCCACCTCCAGCAAGGAGGATCGAGAAAGGAGGGAGTCGAGGTTGTTGGCAGCTAGGGTGCCTTCGGAGTCAATACTCTTTCTAGAAGAACCTAAATTTTATTTCCTGGCCTCTGCATCAACTAGAAATGCACACAATCATTTTATTACGAGTACCAAAATAATCATGATCCTCTAAAAAAAATTTAATGAGTACCGAGATATTACCTCGACACCCCACACACCAAGATCAGCCATCCCTATCGAGAGGAGCAAGGAAACGTTCCACGATTGCCTAAGCTTGCAGCCCATGTAACGCGAGGTTTTATGCTGCGATTTGACCACTTCGAAAAGCAAAAGGCGATTGCTCTAGTCACTCACAGATAAACAAAAAAAAGGAAATAATTGTATACCACCTATAGGCTCCGGATTTATTCAGATATAACAGGGGCAAGTAGTCTGAACACCAAGTATTTACAGGATGTTGACACGTGCGTAGTACAGTAGTATGCAACGAGACTAGAGCCGACAAAGGTGGTAGGGTAAACCGTGACAATATCCGCCTATGCTGTTCATCGTGTCTCACAAAATGAAGGTTCACAACAGTGTAACTTCCTAGAATCATACATCAAATCTCCTCGCGTACAAACCGTATCTTTGCGCTGTAAAGCCGACGCCACCGATGATAATACATACGCTGCACTGCACGCTTCTGTGTTGCTCAGCAAAAGCAGTGCCATCTGGTCTCAGATATCACCAGCATGCGCGACATGCTGTTGCTGGTTTGCGCCTTCTTGGCTGTCCAAAGGCATGTACTGAGCCATGATGGCGCGGATCTCCGAATCCATGTAACTCTGGTAGCACACACAAATACGTATTATTATCAACAACCGACTGGTTCAAGTCCAACCCAAGACCACTTGAAAATAAATAAATGTCAAGCGTTACGAGGATGAGTAGAGATGTTTTACCCGTAGCCGGTATTTGTAAACTGCATATGCTCCAACCCCGGCAAATACAAGTCCGAAGAAAATAACCCACATGAAGCTCCAGCCGACTGAGGAGGCAGCTTGTTTGCCTGCAACGAGTTTATCAACAGCATTAGACTAGCACTAGACTACAACAATATAAACAAGTGATCAAATTAAACTGTGACACAATTTTAGTTGCTGACAACATTAGGTTAACAGAATATCTGTATAACTAGGGTATCCATAAAACTGTTTTTTATGCACATGTATCATTTGTGTTCAGGCAGCAAAATGGAGTGCAAGATCAATGTGGTGCGGATTACGGTAAACACACCCTGCAGCTGCTGCTTCACTTGCCAATACTTAAAACTGCAACTATGCCAGCTTCTGTGAATAGAAACTACACTTACAGTACCCAGCAATATAAAGCCGGTGATCTGACTAATACCCTTGCTGGAGTACATTGATAAGGCTAAACAAAGAACATGTAATAATTCACCATATACAAAGGGCAGCCCAGTGCATGTAGCTCCCGCTTGCACAGGGTCCGGGGAAGGGTCCGACCACTTTGGGTCTATCGCTTATTCACCATATACAAACATCAAGGAAAATCATTGTGGCAGTAGCCATCGTTTATTGAGCAACTAACACAATCCCTGATCTTCACAAACTTACTGGTGACTTGGAAAATAACTAGTTCATCATTTAAACTTAAGTATAATATCAAACATCTCAAGTAACAGGAAAGTATAAGTTCAACCATCTCAAACAGAAGAAGCTATTTTGCTCAACTGAACAGGTGAATTTGCTTCTTATAACTAATAATATAGTACTCCCTCCGTCCCATAATATAAGAGCGTTTTTGACACCAGTGTAGTGTCAAAAACACTCATATGATGGGACGGAGGGAGTAGTATACTGGTTCTTGCAAGACAAATAAGAAGATAGTTAAGGAGAAATCTCAGGTTAGGTTACTCACTGATGCACGTGTCTTGCTCTCTCATGTATAACATGTTGTTACCACCACAGCTGCATTCATAGCTTCCCCATGTATTCTCGCAACTGCAGCCATTGCACTGACAGGCAGATTTCGCTTTGCATTCATCAATATCTGCACATAGGGTGGATCAAAGGAAGTTTAGAAAAAATAATTCCAGAAGTCCTTAAGTTATCAAACTTTGGAATCATTACTCTGCTCGCAAGGTGATATCAATAAAACAACCCCAATGACCGAATAAATTTCTCAACTAAAAGCAATTTATTAGTTTTCTCTAGAATATGTTGAGTTATGCAGAACTGACATGGATACACGTTCATGGTATCAGGGTGATACCGATATGAGGATACACCATTTTCAGAAAATGACAATATGTGGTTATGTTTAACTAGAGTATTAAAAAACCATTATATGCCATAGCTAAGTTGCATTGTATGGCCCCAGTCACCTCGCATCTGGGTTGTCTGTTTGATTGCCGCCCTTAGTGTAAATTCCTGGCACCACCATTGCCCATAGAAGATAAGAAGAGTTGGTGCTAGCGTGTTGGAACACTGAGCAGGAGCTTACAACCGCCTACTAGTCGCCGGCACCACCACCTAGGCGTCGGGGCGAAACCGCTAGTCATAGTGGGGAGTAACTTAGACTAGTGTCATGCATATGATACTAGTCTTTACTACCTTCATAGTGCAAAGTGTCATAGAAATAGTATCAAATATGGTTGCATTTATTAGCTTGTAGACTCAACTTTTCTTGGGAAGCGCTATGTGATGGTAACATAATATGTTACTCCAAGCACCTCTCTCCTCATTAACTAGCTGCCACATAAGCAAACTTGTCTTGGGGTGTGTTATGTTACTAGCTAAGTTACTCCCACTATGACTAGCCTGAGGCGAAAGGGAGAGTAAGGTGGCTGGGGTCAGGACAGAGGAAGGGGCAGGGGAGTCAGGAAAGTGATGCACTAGACAAGATTACAGGGGATGATGGTTAAATTACCCTTGTGAGTTATGGACTATTATTGGTCTGAGCTGTATCCACCACGTATCTAACATGCATCAGCACGTATCCAAGTTAATTTATTTTTATTTTTATATCGATACCAGGACACAGCATTATAGTATCACAATCCAGTAAATATCAGTATCGATATGGCATTCAATACGGATCTGCCAGGCTTTTCAAGTGTTGGTGTTCGATAAGAAATAGGGTATGTGTGGATGGTGACCAAACACCACGATACCATTGTTTTGGTCATAACCAAAAAATTTGCTCTTGTTTGGATGATTACTAGTAATATTTTGGCATGCCCATGCCCTCTTAGCCAATTCTAGTTCACTTTTCTTGCCAACATTGGCCAAAACATGTGCAACCAAAACCTTGACCAAAATATCGGTTAGCCAAATTTTGCTAGGGTTAGCTTGGGCTCAGACCAAATTTTGTGTTCCAAGTCTTGCAAAATTAAGTTTCTAAATAATGATAAAGTACCTTCACAGCTTTTTACACCATCGCCCTTGAAACCTTGTGGACATTTGCAACCTTCAGATTCTTCATGCTGCAGATTTTCTGAATTTAGTTTTCGCTCTTCTAAAGAATCGCGACTAAAACTAGTAAGCCTCATAATAATGTCTAGTCATCCACTTACCGAGCAGGCAGATATTGTCTTCCCATTCTTAGTTTCTTTCCAGCATCCTCCATTGTTGATCTCACACCTACCAACACCGGAAGCTGATAATAGAAAATGTTAATACTAAGCTTACAAAGAATTGACGCAACTCTTATAATAGGATGGTGTGCAAAAGTGAACCAATACACTTTATAACAACCACATTGTTCCAGTAGTAATTAATATGAAAACACCCATTACAGAAATCATTTTAGCAAATTCAATCACATAACTAAATTCTCATGGTACCTTCACAGTTGGTATATCCATCCCCCACGAATTTTACACCTTTGACAATAGGGCACTCACAAACACGCCCACGGAAGGTATCCTACATTTTGTTATCCAGCGAATTAGAGTTATCCTACAAGACAAGAATAAATGAAGGAGAGAAGATGAAATATCAGAGGTATCCTGAGCTCAAACTGTACCTTGCATGCAGTGACGTTATTAGCCGTGTCGACCCAGCAACCTCCATGGTTCTCCAAACACTCATTTGTTTGAACATCTATAGTGAACAGAAAAGAAGAAAATAGCACTCCATGGTAAGGCGCGATCTAGGAAGAAAATCTACACTTAAACGAAAAGGACAACATACCTTCACTCAAACAAATAGCAGGCTCAGTTGTCTCCTCAAATCCTGAACAGATTGCTTTTAGCACAGCACCTTTGTCCAACTTACCTGAAAACATAACTAGACTGTGTCACAGACAATATCAAGGGGGGGGGGGGGTAACTAGTGGTAGAAAACCGGTAGACAACCTCGGTATTGCCTGTTATTAACGACAAGGGTTGGCAGTATCGTGACATCTCCTCGTTTACCATGACCAATCTATATCACAGAAACATATAGCTGAATATACCATAATTTGATCAAAAATGTGCATGAATAAAGCACTATTTGACAGAAAAAGGTCATTCTTTCTCAATAAGGTCATACTTGGGCATCTTGTTCCGCCTTTAGAATTGGGTTTTCCTCATCAGCTTCAGGATCTCCAACACACTTGTTTATCTTGTCCATGTCCAAACCTGCAAGGAGCAAATTTAATAGCAACTATTAATTAAGCAGATTTTTTAGAAAATAACTCTGCAGGATTAGTAAATTATTATAAAGAATAATAAAATGAAAAATTCTGAGAGATGAATATCTGCCAATTAGACCTACCAAGTGACTTAATAACATGACTTGCACATTCATGTGTGTATTTCTTCTCCTTCATTGGGCATCTAATGGCAAAGTCATGTACATAATCCCACCACAACCATGGCTTGCCAGTGTCATTGGCAACCTTGAATACACAGACTTGATGTAAATTCTGGACCACAACATCCTTTCCATCATATCCTTTGCTGAAATCCTGCTCTGGGTCCGGTGCACAATATCTCCCATGATTTATGCACTGGGATTTGCATTGCTTGCTCACGGTAAAAGCTTCCGGGCAATACCATGTAATATAATGAGGAGTGAACTGTGTGTAACCCTTCTGCTCAAGAACTTGTGCGGTTCCTCTGAAGCTCTTCACAAAATCCATTTGCATATCACATTTAGGACCACATTCATCATTACTGTTTGTCCAGAATTCATACTCTACACGCTCATCAGGATGGGGAAGGGATTCCCTCCAATCCAGGAGGACACTAACCATGTCACCATTTTCAGCAGATTTCTTAAGGTCCTCACCCAATTTCTTTGTTATCAGGACTGATGGAATAGTGATATTTTCTAAGTGCTTCGTGCCAGTATCTTCTGGGTTGTCCATTGTGATCAAAGGCTCGTCCTTGCTATCCACAACGAGAATTGCTGCAGCTCCAGCAAGTTGTGCATTCCATGCCTTTGTTGTGAAAAAGCATTCTGTTCATCACAGAGGAAAGTAAACCAAGAAATTAGAATAATCACTTAAGACTAGGGGCAAATACCAAAAAGAATTAAGCAGCAAGATGCTAAACTAGTTACATGTTTTAACACCACGAGCAATAACATGTATAACTTATTCAAGCATGGGAACAATAGAGCTGTTTTGCCCTGAATCATTTCTAACTTACATGTCAGATGGGTTCCATGTAAAAAAAAAGGATTGTGAAACAACAATGAGTACTATTTCATCGCATCAACTTCCTATTCCAAGTATTTTTCCCGAACCATCTAAATGTGCATCATTTTGTATTAGAAGAACACTGAGAAGACTCCAAACTTACAAGACTCAAAACCAGGACCAAAACCGAACATAATTAAGCACTGACGCACATTTTTAGGCATATTCAGGAAAAATAAAAAAAACACGTGCCAAGCCAACCAAAAACAAAAGAATAGAAAGGGGAAAAAAGGTGGCGTTAGCACTCCTATCCTGCTGGTGGCTTCCTACTCCAACTTTAACATCAAATTTTATCTTTACTAAAGCTAGAAAATTGACCCGAAACTTCTTTTGCTCTTAAAGTTCAGGATCACATTACTTACTAGTTATAAAATTATAAGGCATGTTTCATAAACACATTTATGCCTGCTCATTCTGGCTCTGCTACCGTAGGCTATACCTGTATCTATATATCATGCTAAATGAAGCAGTAAATGGTTATAAGAGATGATGCTGTTACTACAGCAGCCAGCAGGACTTGTGTTGTTTTCCTGGGTTGCAACAACTGAACATAAACTGAGTTATTGAGATTACCAGTGTCATCAGTTCGAAAGTACATCACAATAACCCAAACGAAGTGACTGCTACCCCAAATGTAGCTGAAAATGAAACCAATCCCCCATGCACGCATGTTGCTACCGCAAAGGCTAAAAAATACAGAGAGAAGAAGAATCTTCCTACTGTATCCAAGGGAAGAGAAGCGTATTGGAAGCTAATGATTGATGCTAGTACAAACTTCCTAATAAATGAGACCAATCGAAGATTGCCCTAATTAATCCCCTTATAACTGAACAAGCTTCCTTTTTTGTTTGAAGCTACAGTAGTAAATAAATGACCAAACTAAGCCAGTAGTATTAATCGCCATGAGCAACATAATAAATAACATAAATAAATAAATAGAAGCACAGCAAGATCCGAAAAGAAAAGAATCACCTCCGCGGTCGATGAGGACGAAATTGGGGCGGGCTCCCGACTTGTGGCCCTTGAAGGAGACGTCGAACTCCTTGCAGGCCTGCTTGTTGTCCTTGGGGTAGACGACCCAGCCTTGCAAGGTGCCCCCGTACTGCGGCAGGCCGAAGTTGCCGATGGCGCACTCGTACTTGCCCTTGAGACTGTCCGGCGAGGTCACCTGCACGCTGTTCTTCTCCACCACGAACCTCCCCGCCACGGCGTCCGCCATGGCCAGCAGCACCAGCACAGCCCACCACACAGGACCCATCATCCTGTGTGTGCCCCGACCGTGCGATCCGGGGAAAGCCTCCGCGAAGAGCAAGAAAAGAATCGCGCCTTTGGACTGAAGCGACGGAGATTCCCAGGAGGCGCAGATCTGCCGAGCGAGCTACGGGGAGAGGCCGAGAAAACAAATCGGGGGCAGGCGGCGAGATCTAGCGGAGCGAAGGCTTTGGTGCGGATGGATGGATGGGGGGAGGGGTTGGACTTGCTTGGGAGAAGCGCGCGTCCACGGCGGGCTGCGTGGAGTCGTCTCGTCGTCGGGGTTGTTGGTTGTTCCGTCCAAGCTAAACCCAACTTTTGTTAGCTATAAACCAGCAGTGCTACTGGTAGAAATCCGTTGCTGTCACTGTCAAGAGAGCGGGGCGGGTCGGTTGCCCTGCCCTGCCCTACCCTCGTGACCAAGGCTTGTGCCGTGCGGCGTGGACAACGTGATCCTCTCCTGATCTGCCCGGAGGGGCCGCGTGGGCTGCTTTCATTTATTCTATCGATTTATCTGCTGCCTTTGAGATTCGCGCTCTGTCAACGACTCGTGGTTTCCCAGGCGTGGGGAGCATCGGAAACGAGTGGTGCCCAACTGGTAGCTCTAGCAGTATCTCCCTTCTCATAAATTCATGCATTAATCAGTCGGTTGTGAGAAATAAATAATGAATGGATCATGAGGCTAGTCATAGTGGGGAGTAACATACACTAGTGTCATACATATGACACTAGTCTATGTTACTACCTTCATAGTGGAGAGTAACATAGAAGTGGTGTCATAGGTGGTTGTATTTATTAGCTTATAGACTCATCTTGTCTTGAAAAATGTTATGTTATGGTAACATATTATGTTACTTTAAACACCTTTCTCCTCATTAATTATATGCCACATAGACAAACTTATCTTGAATTGCGTTATGTTACTAGCTAAGTTAGGCTGGTCATAGTGGGAGTAACATAGGTAGTAACATAGATGCCACATAAGCAAAATTGGTGATGTGGCAAGTAGTTAATGAGGAGAGAGGCAAATAGAGTAACATAATATGTTACCATCACATAGCGGTTTCCAATGCATAATGAGTCTACAAAGTAATAAATGAAGGCAACTATGTTACCACACCTATGACACTACCCACTATGAAGGTAGTAACATAGACTAGTAACATATATATGTTACTAGTCTAAGTTACTCTCCATTATGACCAGCCTTACTCCCACTATGAGACTAGACACAATGGATAGTAACATACACTAGTAACATACATATATTCCTAGACTATATTACTACCTTCATAGTGGGTAGTAACTTAAGTGTGGTAACATGCAAAGATTCATTTATTAGGTTATAGACTCATATTGCATTGGGACATGTGATGTTACAGTAACTAGCTAAGTTACTACAACTACCTTTCTCTTCATTAACTCATTACCACATAAGCAAATTTGCTGAGTTGGACTCGATGTTACTGCTGAAGTTACTCCCACTGTGGCTAGTCTGACCAGTCCGATGGTATGGGCATCCTAGTTGTCAGCGTCGGACCAGAACGGTGAATGTAAAAAAGAGCTCCTGAAATCGCCAAAGTGCGGAAAATGCCAAATTAAGGTGATGTAAGCATATACTCCTAGTTGTCAAAAAAGTGATGTAAGCATACTGTAATGATTTAAATATTTAGATGTTGATATTTCTTCATATAAATATGGTCAAACTTTATGAAGTTTGACTTCAGACAATTCTTATATGCAAAGTAAAAAAGGACCAGAGGGAGTATTATTGATGAGTTGGAAGAGAGAAGAGGAGAGAGAAGGGAAGCGGGATGTAGATTTAGACTAGTCACAGTGGGGAGTAACTTAGAGTAGTAAGATGCATATGTTACTAGTCTATGTTACTACCTCCATAGTGGATAGTAACATATGTGTTGTGCCATGCATCACTACATTTATTAGGTTGTATACTCGTCTTTTCTTAATATGTGTGATGTTACAATAACTAGCTATGTTATCACATGCCTCTTTTTCTTCATTAATTACATGTCATATCATCTATTTTGCCTAGATAAGGCCCTATTTGGTTCATAAGTCTTAGGACTTTTTCTAGTCCCAACTAAAAAGTCCCTAGTCCCTAAAAAGTCCCTCCATGTTTGTTTTCAGGGACTAAAAAGTCCCTAGTCCCTCCTAGAGGTTATTAAATGACCATGTTACCCTTAATATATAGAAAAATAACAACCAAACAACACCATGGGGGCGGGCCAATGGGTGCATGGAGGGACATTGTTGGAAAAGTCTCAAAAAGTTCTAAAAAGACTCTCCTTGAGAGTCTTCTTCATTTAGTCCCAAAAAAAAAATTTAGTCCCTAGTAGTCCCTACTGTTTGGTTAAAAAGTCCATAAGAGACTTTTCTAGTCCCTACACCCAAAAGTCCCTGGGAACAAACACCTCCTAAATGTGATGTTACCATCTATGTTACTTCCACTATAGGTAGTCTTACAGCCGGATGTAGCACGAGTTCCAAAAAGTTTTGTAAGAGTGAAAGGTGGGTCGTATGTTGACAAAGTACTAGTACTTTCTTATAGCCAACTATATTATACATGTTAGCTATTACATTGGCTATAAATGACATGGCAATATGTTATAGCCAGCAGTTGGCAATATTATTAACCATGCTCTAAGATGTTCGGTTGCGTCAATTGGCATAAAGACCAACTGTAATCTAAAAGTTAAGCTAACTATTTAAACTGTAAAATAAAAGTTAAGTGCACTATTTAAAGTATATTTCTTGGGAATGGTATGTAATAGATTATGTTCGTGACAGTCATGCGTATTCACCAGTGACGGACAATGATGTTCGTTTCTCGTGTTCTTTTTTGGTCAGTCGGGGCAACTTAATAGCCGGGACACTAACATGCGGGTCTGTGAGTGGTTTGGCTAGACATCTTTGTTTACGCATGTTCGAGGTGGCGTGTTGCATGCTGCGAGCCGCGTGAAACCTTTACCCAAACTTTGCATGCCCGGATCCTTATCCTGGTGGAGCATGTCTGGCTAGCCCGTAGGCAACTTACTCTATGAGTCAAGTTCGCCTCGATCATCCATTATAGAACGGAGTAAAGGGAGCTCTCTAAAAGTTTTTTTCTTAAGTATCTACGAGCGACTATATTCATACCGAACGTGTATTTGCCTTGGTCATTACTCATAGCTTTCTTTAGCGACGCATACGTTGGTAGCTTTGGCATGTGAATGGACTCTGAGATAACTTTTAATGTACCAGTCTTTCCCCATCTCGTAATTCCGACAAAAAAACAACCAAGAAATTAGGTCAACCATTTGAAAGATGCCTCTGGTGAATTGCCTGCAAGTGAATATATTTGTAATACGTTTGTAATTGTCTCACCAATGACAGGCAATGATGATCCTTGCCCCTACTTTTCTTTGTAAGACCATTCGTAATGGAAGTTAAGTGAGCGAACTATTTAAAACATTAAGTGAGCGAACTATTTAAAATATAATATGGAAGTTAAGCGAACAATCTGAAGAAATCAACCCCAACCATTGGCATAGAGACCAGCTTGTAGTTAAAAAGAGAAATAACCAATAGAATTGAAAATGTGCTAAGAATTCATCTTCCAGCCAAACCGTGCCCCTTAGATTTTTCATCCAATGGCCGAAAATCATGTGGTGCGGTGGTGCATAAATTACCATGTTTCATATGATAGGTTCTCGGCTACTCGGCACCGGCACCCATCGGTGTATACATGGACAGAAGACCACCTGCCTCCTCCACTCAAAGTTCCAAGCATGGCCTCATGAGGCACAAACAAGCGAGATGCTAATTACCGTGCGTAGATGGCCCGATCTTTCACGTCGATGCTCGATCAACAGTTCATCTCATATTCATCCTTGCAATATCCGATAACAATCTCTACCCGTGCACGATGAGTACACAAATTTAGGACAGTATAACCGAGCCTAAACAGAGCCTTCTCACGCCATCAGATGCCTGGGCCGTCCATTTTTCTGATAAAACCATTTTTAGCTGTCGGATTTTCATATCGTGGGCCGGCTGTGCTAAGGGGACGTTACTCTTGCGGAAAAATTGTTGTGTTCTGGTTGATCGGGCCGTTGGGCCGAAGGGACCGGCTCCTTGGGCAGCGAGGCTGATAGTTCTGATGCGACGTTCCCTATTCTCCTCCGACCTCCCGTCTCTCCTCTCTCGGCTGCGACACGAGGGTGCGCCGCCACCGCCGTGATTCTCTCCAGCTCGCCGACCCTGTGTGGAACGACACCTCTGCATCCGACATTAAAACGACCGAAGGGATCGGCCTATTACGCAGAGAGGGTTGCTGAGCGTTCGCCTGGTTCCTGTGGCCAGCGACATTTCCCGCGTCCACAATCCGTACCCCATGACCGAAGATCCCCTGCTGCTGGGGCGCTACCCTCCTTCCACACCGTCGGATCGACATCGCCGAAGCCGTGCGGCAAAGATCCCCTACCACTGCGTCCAGATTATTTTTGTCCCGCCTTCATTATGGGCGCTTTTGTCGTCTCTAATGGTTCTAGGGGGGGTGTACTGCTGCAGCGAGAAAGATGGAAGGAGGTGCCTCGACGGCCACAGCAGTAAGGTCCATGGAGCGCGCTGATGTAATGGGATCCCTAGTGGAACCGATGCTCAGGTGAGACGTACCTGCTCGTAATCCCTGCCAGATCGTTCTCAATCCCTTTTTGTTTGGTCCTTGCTAATCTTTGGCGGGCACTATGGGTAATGACCCCCCTGGGATCAGCACGTAGACGTCGATGTGATGGTCAACCCTTTGTCGTTAATAGATTCCCTTGAAGGAAAATCAGAGAAAATTCTGAAGATTCGATCGCCCATAAATTAGATGTTTTCTGACTTATTTTCGCAACTCAAACAAAACTAATCCGATCTCCTTTTTATAGGCGACGTACACTTGGAAAAGACTAAGCCAAAATAAATTGAAACGGACTCTCCTAACAAACTAAGGATTTAACTAATCTCCCTAGAAAAGGATTTGACTAACTAATTATCTGGCCACATTGATCACCTTGCTTTTAACCTAGACTCAGAACATGTACGTAACTAGTACGACTTGACTCTCACGTCTGCCACGTACAAGCAAAATTACAGGTCTTGAATCTTGATGGAACTCACGTGGCCTACCACAAAAGATAGAATGACTTGATTAAATAACCCAAATGATAAGTGTCATATACGTGGCATGAAATAATATGGTTCAAACGCCCTTTTAGCCATCTATTTTGCCACATCAAACAGATGCCATTAGCAAAAAAAATATTTTTGGACTAAAAAATGTTTTATCTTTTTAATAAATCGATTAAAAATCTATTTTCATCATTAAATCCGTCTCGATGAGGTCTTCAAAACTAAATCCTATATATTGATATGTTTCGACGACTTTTGCTGGGCAAAAAATTGCCATGACGTTTACACTGAAGCTGCCATAGAGTTTATACTAAAGTTGTCATGATATTTATATGTTTCATCTATTTTTTTTCTTCTAGATTTAAAACTACCATTATATTTTTGAACTACTTTTCACGGCAAATTTTATTAATTGACCAGGGCAATTTTTAGTAATTAAGCACAACAAATTTACTTCATGGATCATGACAATTTTGAGTAATTCATCATGGCAAATTTAGTTTATAGATCATGGAAATTTTAGTATTTTGACAATGAAAATTCTAGTTTTTTTACTATGGAAATTATTTTTTGTATGAGCCATGGCAATTTAAGTAATTCATCATGGCAATTTTAGTTTATGGTTTATGGCAAATTTGAGTCATTAACAATGCATTTTTAAAGTAATTGACGACAGATTTCTTTTTAATTATGCACCATGTCAAAATTATTTCATGGATCATGGAAAATTTTAGTAATTCACCATGACAAGTTTTGTTTATTAATCCCCTTTCTATAACATGTCGGAATTTACTTTAAACATAGAAGAAAAAGTAGTTGATACATATTATGGCAACTTCATTGTAAACACCACTGCCATTTATATGCAATAGTCATGTCAACTTTAACCCTCCAAAAAAGTAGTCAAAACATATCGATATGAGATCTGGTTTGGAAGATCTCGTCGCGATGAATTTAATGTTGAAAATGGTTTTTCAATCGGATTTTTCATTTAAGAGATAAAACATTTAAAAAACCGAAACCCAAAAAATTCACACTAACATCATCTGGTTTGTCTTTCTTTGCATGCATGTGTGGAAAAAACAAAAAGGCTAACATGGTGCAATGGATGGCCAGAAGGGCGTTGGGCCCGACCTTCTTCAGCGCACACGTGTGGCACTTATCAGGGTGTTTAAATAAAAGATGGAGACTTATCTCTTGGTAGACCCTATCAATTGCATGCATGTAGTTTAAACCGGAAACTGCTGATCCTTATTATCCTCGGAGGTGTATGAAACATTAGAATTATATCTTCTCGCTTCGGTTCCTATTTAGCATACGATATGGGTCTTTTGTTGTACATTCTGCTATGTATTGGTACATGCACTGTATGATGAGAATCAACATGCATTAATCCCTTTCCAAATATAGAAGCAATTTTTGGTCCACAAAGCTGCCGCACATGATCATCATTTCAGGGGAATCCTCCAATTCGGCCTCCCCTCCCTTTCCTAAGTGGAAAGGAGGGCGCCACCTCCACTTGGGCCCAAGTGGCCCAAGTAGCATTCCACCACTTGGCCTTTTAAGACTTGTTGATATTAAATTAAATAGAAAAGCCTTCTAATGAATATTAGACCCTTTTATATATAATTCAACATCCGCAGAAACATTTTCCACCTATATATATATATATATATGTATTAATCGGTAATAGGTATTACCCGATATTCACTGAAACCCTTTCAGTGACCCCGAAATGCTTTCGGTACCTCTCAAAACTATTCCGGATATTAATGAAACAATTTCACAAATATATTCTCATCACTCCTGCACCACTAACACTCAACATATCGTGATTACCTTAAGCTTGTGACCCCGTAGGTTTGGTAAATCATAGACATGAATGAAACCCCTCCGTTGAATGACTGATAGCGGAACCATGGACATCCATATCGGTCCCTATGAGTACACGAATGATATTCAAGTGAACTTTTGGTTATCATATGATGTTCCCTTTACTTCACAGTACTTTACAAAACCTGGTGTGCATTGGTATCCTGCTGAGTCATCACTATGCTCACTATACCATTGCTCCTGTTACCAGTTTTGTTCTTCTTTCTCGTTAACGTGTTCCAACATCCCTATGATGTAGTCACCTATGTCTGGCCAGACAATTATGAATGCCGTCACATTGAGAGGGCCCGAAGAATATCTCTCCATCATTGGAGGAGCAAATCCCACTCTCGAGCTATCCGGTCACTTGTTAAAAGTGCAACTATCCCTGGGTGGTTTTGGTAATTCCTAACAACATATAGCTCATTGAACTAATGCTCTCTCAAGATGATCATTTCAGAAAGTTCAATGATTGGCATGGCATGGGCTAGGAATGTGGCCCCCTCAAAATGCTAAGGACACATATTGTCAAAAACTCAAGACTCTACATTTCCATTTTAGTGATCCAAGATCACATTGAGTCCATAGGAAAAGCCAATACTATTAAAAGGGGATGAGGTGTTGCTTAATGGCTTGCTTTCTCAAAATGCTTAGTGATATGCTCCAAAATCCCTAAACCACTTTCTCATATCCACATATGTCCTAAACCAAAAGTCAAACTCGGCCCCACCAATTTGATCTATCCGGCGCCACCGAGTTCATTTGACATAGCCATAGCCAGAAACCCTAATCAGTTCGGTCTCACCGAGATGGGATTGCAAACTCTCTGTTTCGCTTCGTAACATTTCGGTCTAACCGAGATGAGCGATCGGTCCCACTGAGTTTACAATGCAAACTCTCTGTTTCCTTTTCATAACGTTTCGGTCTCACCGAAATGAGCAATCGGTCCCACCGAGTTTGCCTGACCAACTCTCTGTTTGCCTATTACAGAAATCGGTCCCACCGAGTTTATGTGATCGGTCTCACTGAGATTACGTTATGCCCTAACCCTAATGAAATCGGTCCCACCGAGTTGACATGTCGGTCCCACCGAAAACCTAACGTTCACATTTTGAAATGAACCGGTCTGACCGAGTTTGAGTATTCGGTCTCACCGAGTTTGGTAAATTGTGTGTAACGGTTAGATTTTGTGTGGAGGCTATATATACCCCTCCACCCTTCCTCCACTTGTGGAGAGAGCCATCAGAACGTGCCTTCACTTCTACCATTCATTTTCTGAGAGAGAACCACCTACTCATGTGTTGAGACCAAGATATTCTAATCCAATCACAAGAATCTTGATCTCTAGCCTTCCCCAAGTTGCTCTCCACTCGAATCATCTTTCCACCAAATCCAAATCTGTGTGAGAGAGTTGAGTGTTGGGGAGACTATCATTTGAAGCACAAGAGCAAGGAGTTCATCATCAACACACCATCTATTACCTTTTGGAGAGTGGTGTCTCCTAGCTTGGTTAGGTGTCACTTTGGAGCCTCCGTCAAGATTGTGGAGTTGAACCAAGGAGTTTGAAAGGACAAGGAGATCGCCTACTTCATGAAGATCTACCCAAGTGAGGCAAGTCCTTCGTGGGCGATGGCCATGGTGGGATAGACAAGGTTGCTTCTTCGTGGACCCTTCATGGGTGGAGCCCTCCGTGGACTCGCGCAACCATTACCCTTCGTGGGTTGAAGTCTCCATCAACGTGAATGTACAATAGCACCACCTATCGGAACCACGCCAAAATTCTCCGTGTCTACATTGCGTTTGCTCCCTCCAAACTCCTCCCTTTACCTTCATATGCAATGATTTACATTCTGCTACTATACTCTTAGATTTGCGTGTGTAGGTTGATTGCTTGACTTGTGCTAAGTTGCTAAAATCTGCCAAGACATAAAATTGGGCAAAGGCTAGATTTTTATTTGGTCAAATAGTCTAATCACCCTCCCCTCTAGACATACTTTCAATCCTACAAGTGGTATAAGAGCTTTGGTCTCCATTTGCCTTGATTTCCATAGCTTTGGTGATCATAGCCTTGGTTTCACAACCTAGGAGAGTATGGCGTCTAGCAAGAGAAATTACCACCGTAGAGGTCCTTACTCTGATGGTACTAATTTTGCTAGTTGGAAGCATAAGATGAAAATGCATATTCTTGGACATAACCCCGCCTTTTGGGCTATTGTGTGTATTAGCTTGCAAGGTGAATTCTTTGATGGGAGAGAACTGAATCGTGAAGCTACCGCGGAAGAGTTGAAGATGCTACAATACAATGCTCAAGCTTGCGATATCCTCTTCAACGGATTGTGCCCTGAAGAATTCAACAAAATCAACCGTCTTGAGAATGCAAAGGAAAGTCGGGATACTTTGATTGACATGCACGAAGGTACCGACTCCGTTAAGGAATCCAAATTGGATGTGCTTCAAAGTCAGCTTGACAAGTTCAAAATGAAGGACGAAGGTGTCGCTGAAATGTACTCCAGGTTTGCTCTCATCACAAATGAGATTGCTGGCTTAGGAAGTGAAGAGATGACTGACAGATTCATCATCAAGGAGATCCTAAGAGCCTTGGATGGAAAATATGATACCGTGTGCACATTGATTCAAATGATGCCCAACTACAAAGATCTCAAGCCAACATAAGTCATTGGAAGAATTGTTGCTCATGAGATGTCACTCAAGGATAAAGAAGAGCTTCACAACAAGTCAAGTGGTGATTACAAAGCCTCATGTGATGCTCCTATATCATCAAGTGAGAAACAAGTCTTCAATGAGGAATTGAGCCTAATGGTGAAGAACTTTAACAAGTTCTACAAGAGTAGAAGCAAAGAAAGAAGTTCCAAGTCAAGGTCCACAATGATAAAAGATCTTCTAGTCGTGAGCGTAATTGCTAAAATTGTGGAAGACCCGGACACTACTCCAATGAGTGTACGGCTCCCTACAAAAGAAGAGAAGACTCGCCTAAAAGGAGAAGTAGAAGAGAAGAATCACCTCCAAGAGAGAGAAGGAGTAGAGATGATCATTATGAATGAAGAACTGTAGGATCGAAAGTATGTCTAGAGGGGGGGGTGATTAGACTACTTGACCAATTAAAAATCTATCCTTTTCCCAATTTTAGTCTTTGACAAATTTTAGCTATCTTAGCACAAGTCAAGCAAACTTAACACAATTCAAGCAAGCATGCAAAGAGTCTATGAGCAGCGGAAAGTAAAGCATGCAACTTGCAAGAATGTAAAGGGAAGGGTTTGGAGAATTCAAACGCAATTGGAGACACGGATGTTTTTGTCATGGTTCCGATAGGTGGTGCTATCATACATCCACGTTGATGGAGACTTCAACCCATGAAGGGTAATGGTTGCGCGAGTCCATGGAGGGCTCCACCCACGAAGGGTCCACGAAGAAGCAACCTTGTCTATCCCATCATGGCCATCGCCCACGAAGGACTTGCCTCACTAGCGGTAGATCTTCACGAAGTAGGCGATCTCCTTACCTTACAAACTCCTTGGTTCAACTCCACAATCTTGTCGGAGGCTCTCAAGTGACACCTAGCCAATCTAGGAGACACCACTCTCCAAGAAGTAACAAATGGTGTGTTGATGATGAACTCCTTGCTCTTGTGCTTCAAATGATAGTCTCCCCAACACTCAACTCTCTCTCACAGGATATAGATTTGGTGGAAAGAAGATTTGAGTGGAAAGCAACTTGGGGAAGGCTAGAAATCAAGATTCATATGGTGGGAATGGAATATCTTGGCCTCAACACATGATTAGGTGGTTCTCTCTTAGAAAATGTGTATTGGAAGTGTAGGTATGTTCTGATGGCTCTCTCCACGAATGAAGAGTGGGTGGAGGGGTATATATAGCCTCCACACAAAAACTAACCGTTACACACAATTTACCAATCTCGGTGAGACCAAATTAAGAAACTTGGTTGGACCGATTTAACAAACCTAGTGACCTTAGGATTTTCGGTGGGATTGAGATGCAAATCGGTAGGACCGATATGGTTAGGGTTAGGGCATAACGTAATCTTGGTGTGACCGATTACACAAACTCGGTGGGACCGATTTTGGTAATAAGCTAACCAGAGAGTTGGTCAGATAAACTCGGTGGGACCGATCGCTCATTTCGGTGGGATTGAAATGTTACAAAAGGGAAACAGAGAGTTTACATTGCAATCTCAGTGGGACCGATCGCTCATCTCGGTAGGACCGAAACGTTACGAAGGGAAACAGAGAGATTACAACCCCATCTCGGTGTGACCGAGATCCCTATCAGTGAGACCGATTTGTCTAGGGTTTGTGGCAGTGGCTATGACATCTGAACTCGGTGGCGCCAGATAGAAAGAATCGGTGGGGTCGAGTTTGACTTTTGGTTTAGGTCATATGTGGATGTGGGAAGGTAGTTGAGGGTTTTGGAGCATATCACTAAGCACTATGAAGCAAGAACCTCATCAAGCAACACCTCATCCCTCCTTGATAGTATTGGCTTTTCCTATAGACTCAATGTGATCTTGGATCACTAAAATATAAAATGTAGAGTCTTGAGCTTTGAGCTTGAGCCAATCTTTTTGTCCTTAGTATTTTGAGGTGTCCACTTTCCTCATCCATGCCATGCCATTCATTGAGCTTTTCCTGAAATATTAATCTTGGAATAGCATTAGCTCAATGAGCTATATGTTGTTAGGAATTACCAAAACCACCTAGGGATAGTTGCACTTTCAATCTCCCCCCTTTTGGTAATTAATGACAACATATAGATCAAATCTTTGACAAATGATAATAAGAGTGAAAAACATTGTCGCTTTGAGAAGTATGTGAAAAGCAAGAGCTCCCCCTAAATTTGTACATAGTTCATGATTTTCTTTGGACTGCAAATGCACAGAGAGTTAGACTCATGAGTTACTCTTCCATGTCACATACATCTTGATGGAGCACTCAAAATGACAAAGTGAATGATCATATAGGGATAAAATGATAATGTCGTCCAACAAGCATTAATGTAGCATATGATCAAACACACATGATCATCCAAGTATCACACAGACAGAAAGTATCTCAATCAAGCAAATAAAGTTCAACCACCAAAGCAACAGAGAATAAAAAAGCAACACTCTCTCTCGAAGCCTATGATCTATACATTTTTCTCCCCCTTTGGCAACAAGTTACCAAAAAGTTCATAGAAAATGCATAGCACTAAATCATCTCTCAGGCTTGGTCTTCAGGTGGTGGTGTCTGGAGAACTCCAAGAATGAAGGCTTCAGTCGATGTAGATGGAGCTGGTGGAGTAGGTGCTGGAGCTGGTGGCACTAAAGCTGTAGCTGGTGCAGATGAAGTTGCTCTGGTGTCTGGAACAGGCACTGCAGTAGATCTTTCTCCTCTGGGCACTCTAGCAAAAGCATCAGTGGTTGTCTTGCCCTTCCTCTCTTGCATATCATCCTGAAGTTGCTCCACAACAGACTGGATCTCAGTTACCTTCACATCCATGTCATAGAACTTCTGCTCCATGATCCTTTCCAAGCTCTCCTGGTTTTGAGTCAGGGTGGCCAGTCCTTTCTAAATCCTTAGAGTGGATGCAATCAAGTAGCCAAGCTGATCTTGTTTGCTCTTCAGAAGATACTGAGATGCCTCTTCCATGGTTGGCATCTTTGCAGCTTTCTCAGCCTTTACCTTCTCCCTCTTTGCTTGAACGTGCACAGAAGATGGTTCATCCTCATTCATAACCACTTGGTTGTCCTCAAAATCTGGATAGATAGGCATGTGCTCCTTGTCCAACAAGTATGTGCCAGTGCCCATCTTGGAGTTAATCAACTCCTGGATCTGTGGTGCATACCCACAACTTCTTTTTTGGTCAGCAGCTGTCCTCTTGATAGTTTCAACTATAAGACTCATGACCTTGAACTTTTGTGGCACATCAAATATATGTAGCAGATTGATGGAGTGGCCTCTGATCATTCTGTGATCACCAAACTTGGGAAGAAGAGTGTGCTTGAGGATCCAATTGACAGTAGGCAGTCCTGACAGCAGGTGTTTCACTGATCCAAATTGGTGAGTCTCAATATCTGCATCAGGAATCTCCTTGTACATGCTAGCCATGGAGTTGTGATCCTTCTTCTTCTTGGCATAGACATCCAAGTCATCTTCATTCTCCTCAGGAGCATTGATCAATTGAGCCTATTTTGCTACTGTTGACTGGTATCTAGTGCCTTCAGACATCCAGACTATCTTGCCATCTGGGTAGAAGTGAGCTGTGGAGTTGTAACACCCCGGATGTAACTTTCCCTATTTGTACTCTAACTCTTGCCGTTTCCGGCGTTAAGTTATATTTATTTTCTCGGGTTCGGGTTTTTGTCTCCGTGTGTTGTTGTCATTGTCATGCATCTCATATCATGTCATCATGTGCATTGCATTTGCATACGTGTTCGTCTCATGCATTCGAGCATTTTCCCCGTTGTCCGTTTTGCATTCCGGCGCTTCGTTCTCCTCCGGTGGCCATTTCTAGCTTTCTTTCGTGTGTGGGGATTAAACATTTCCGGATTGGACCAAGACTTGCCAAGCGGCCTTGCTTTACTACCGGTCGACCGCTTGTCAAGTTTCGTACCATTTGGACTTCGTTTGATACTCCAACAGTTAACCGAGGGACCAAAAAGGCCTCGTGTGTGTTGCAACCCAACACCCCTTCAATTTGGCCCAAAACCCACCAAACTCTGCTCCATCATTTAGAGCATTCGATCACGATCGCGTGACTGAAAACCGCACCTCATTTGGACTCTCCTAACTCCTCCTATGCCTATAAATAGGCCCCCCCCCGAAATATCTCGGATCCCCCTCCCCGAAACCCTAGATCCGCTCCTCCTCGCGCCGCCGGACAACGTCCGCGCCGAGTCGGACGTGTCCGACTTGCGCGCCGCCGCCTCCAGCCACTGTCGCCCGCCACGTGGCAACCCCGCGCCCCACATCGCCGCCTCCTCCGCCGGCCCTCCGCGGCCCATCGCGGGCCCTCTCCGCCGCCACTCGGGCCCGCGCCCCGCCGCCCGCGACCCGGCTCACCCCGCCGCCTCCGCCGCTCGCAGTGCCGCCCCGCCTCCTCGCCCGATGCCGGCCACCGCCCGCCGCCCGGCCGGCCGCCAACCGAGCCGCCCCGACGCGCCAGGCCGCCGCCGCCTTCGCCGCTCGCCGCCAACCGCCGCAGCCGCCCGCTCCGGCCCCCGCGGAGCACTCCGGCGAGCGCCACCGCTCCGGCCGGCCCTCCCTCCTCTCCGGCGAGTCCTCGTCGCCGGCGAGCGCCGGATCCGCCGCCGTGAACAGTGTTTTCGCCAGATCCGGTTTCGGTGAACAGTAAACCCTAGGTGTAAATTTCGTCTGTCCCGAAATTCTTGATCCATATGCTCCTGTTCGAGGCCCCGTAACTTTGCATCCGTAACTCCGATTCATGCATATAGCATATCAAAATGTTCATCCCAGAGAGTACATCATTTCATTCCATTGCACCTTTTCATTTAAGTTCACATTGATGCCCGAAATGCTGTTAGAAGAGGGCTACTTGAGTTAATTGTCAGATCTGCTACTCCGTTTAGCACTTTTGTCATTTTTGCCATGATTATTGTGTGCATGATATGCCCGTGAGTTCTACATGTGTCTTGTTAAGGGTTTTGTCATCTTTCCAAAGGTGCAACCCATGTATTTTTAGAATGTGTGTGGTGACTTGTGCAAGCTTGCAAAGTGGTGCACTTGCTAAGTCTGTTTTCAGGGACTTGGTGATTTCACCAAGTCCTGGAGCTGTTTACCTCATGATGCCATATATTCGTGTTATTTCCTAGTGATCCGTGCCTCCTTTGAGGATAATCAGTAAGGGAGTTTTGTTAATATTGTAGTGCTCTATCCATCCATGTCTTTGTTTGCAATTATGGAGCACCCTAGCTTGAGTCAATCGAGCTCTACTTTTGCTACTTTGTGAATCTGGGCAGATTGTCAACTTGTTTGCAATTTTGCCGGTGATGTTGTAGTTGATCCGTGCATGCTATGCTATTGTTCTTGCCATGTCTAGCTTTCATTTTGTGCCTTGTTGATGGATGTATGCTTGTCTTGCCATGACTTGCACCGTAGTGAGTGCATCGAGCTCGTAAACATGCCTACTTGAGTTATATTTCAGCATGTGTCAGTTTTTCACAAAGTCTGAAACTGATTATGTTTTTGCTATGTTCACATGCTTGCAATTGTATTTTCTGATCCCTTTTGGCTCAAGGTCACTAAGGGACTTTTGTTAAGCTCTTTGAGTAGCTCCATGACATGCTTTACTTTGCCATGTTCAGGTCCTGTAGCATGTAGTTTTGTTGCTCCGAAGAGGGCTACCTGATCTGAAATTCCAGACAAGTGTTGATTTCACTAAGTCTGAGATCTGTTTGCCATTTGCATTTTTGCCATGCTTGTTTGAACCTGTTAATGGATGATTTGGCCGAAGCTCAGTGCTAGACTTTTGTTAATAATCTTGTGTGCATCCCTGCCATGTATTTTGTTGTCATGTTTGGGTGCTGTAGCATGTTCATTTCATTGCATTTAGAGGCCTACTTGCTGTAAATCGCAGACCAGTGTCATTTTTGAATCGCTTGCCTTTTCCAAACCGTAACTCCGATTCCGGTGTTCTTTATATCGTTTTCAAGCGATTTCATCTCATCTTTCCAGTGGCACACTTAGATTTCCATGTTGAGGCCAGGTTCATGCTTTTCCTATCATATCTTGCATTTGGCATCCCGCATCGCATCCCGCATAGCATATCATCATTTCATCATATTGCTTGTTCTTGCACGTGGTTGATTGTATCCTTATTGCTTGTTTGTCTTGTTTGGGTAGAGCCGGGAGACGAGTTCGCTAACGAGGAGCCCGTTGAGTTTGCTTTCGAGGATCCAGTCAACTCTGACAACTGTGCATGCAAGATGATCATACCCTCTAAATCACTACTATCTTTGCTATGCTAGTTTTGCTCGCTCTTTTCTATGCCAATGCTACGATGCCTACCACTTGCTTGCAAGCCTCCCAAATTGCCATGTCAAACCTCTAACCCACCTTGTCCTAGCAAACCATTGATTGGCTATGTTACCGCTTCGCTCAGCCCCTCTTATAGCGTTACTATTTGCAGGTGAAGATTGGAGCCCGTTCCTTGTTGGAACATCTTTTATTTACTTGTTGGGATATCATTATATTGCCATGTTATCTTAATGCATCTATATACTTGGTAAAGGATGGAAGGCTCGGCCTCTTGCCTAGTGTTTTGTTCCACTCTTGCCGCCCTAGTTTCCGTCATATCGGTGTTATGTTCCCGGATTTTGCGTTCCTTACGCGGTTGGGTTATAATGGGAACCCCTTGATATTTCGCCTTGATTAAAGCTTTTCCAGCAATGCCCAACATTGGTTTTACCATTCGCCACCTAGCCTTTTCTTTCCCTTGGGTTCTGCAGACTCGAGGGTCATCTTATTTTACCCCCCGGGCCAGTGCTCCTCTGAGTGTTGGTCCAACCGAGCGATGTCCGGGGCTACCAGGGGCAACTCTGGGCTGGCCTACCCGACGTTTGGCTCATCTGAGTGTGCCCTGAGAAAGAGATATGTGCAGCTCCTATCGGGATTTGTCGGCACATTCGGGCGGTGTTGCTGGTCTTGTTTTAACCTGTCGAAGTGTCTTGAATTACCGAGATACCGAGTCTAGTCGGAACGTCTTGGGACGAGGTCTATTCCTTCGTTGACCGTGAGAGCTTGTCATGGGCTAAGTTGGGACTCCCCTGCAGGGATTTGAACTTTCGAAAGCCGTGCCCGCGGTTATGGGCAGATGGGAATTTGTTAATGTCCGGTTGTAGATAACTTGAACCTTAATTTAATTAAAATGAATTAACTGAGTGTGTTACCGTGATGGCCTCTTCTCGGCGGAGTCCGGGAAGTGGACACAGTGTTGGAGTAATGTTTGCGCAGGTTGCTCTCTAGTTTCTCGCTCGCGCTTTGCCTCCTCTTCTCGCTCTCCTTTGCGAATAAGTTAGCCACCATACTTGCTAGTCGCTTGCTGCAGCTCCACTCATATTTTACCTTGCCTTACCTATAAGCTTAAATAGTCTTGATCGCGAGGGTGCAAGATTGCTGAGTCCCTGTGGCTCACAGATTACTATTACACCAGATGCAGGGCCTGATGATTTCGCTCCAGGTGACGCGTATGAGCTCAAGTGGGAGTTCGACGAAGACTCTCAACGTTACTATGTTTCCTTTCCCGATGATCAGTAGTGGTGCCCAGTTGGGGGTGATTGGGACCATGTCGCATGTTGGGTTCTCTTTTATTTTGGCGCCGTAGTCGAGCCATGAGTGTTTGGATGATGTAATGTTATTTATGTACTTGATTGACGTGGCGAGTGTAAGCCAACTATGTTATCTCCCCTTTGTTGTTCATATTACATGGGATGTTGTGAAGATTGCCTAACTTGCGACATATGCCTTCAATGCGATTATGTCTCTAAGTCGTGCCTCGACACGTGGGAGCTATAGTCGCATCGAGGGTGTTACAAGTTGGTAATCAGAGCCTTCCCCGACCTTAGGAGCCCCATTGCTTGATCGTTTTTAGCGGCCGAGTTGTGTCTAGAAAAATGTTTTGAGTCTTTAGGAATTATATATCGGAGAGTTTAGGAATTCTTTTTACTTCCCAGTCTCCTCATCACTCTGGTAAGGCATCCTGACATAGAGTTTTGACTCTTCTCTTCTCAAATTTCACTAATTTTTTTAGGATCACGCGGGTATCTTGGAATCGTTCCGATGGTTTTATGATGAGAACATTGACTTGGTGCCTCCTGTCAGGGGTTTAGTGGAAGTGTCCCAGGGAGTTGAGCTCTGAGGTGTTGTCATCATAATTTTATCGTTGCAGTTCTAAAATACCTGAGTTTAGTACGCCGACATCGAAAATCTCTTTTATGCAGTTCGTTGGTGAGATAACCTCGACGCCACCCAGTACTGGGGCGGGAGTTCGGGAGTATCGCCATAACTTGTATAACGGATGCTTTTCGAAGGTTGAGGTAGATGATTTCCGATGGTTTCTTGGTTATGTGTTGAAGGATGGATATAGCTGGATGTAGGATTTGCTAGTTTGGGTGAGATATTATGCTTCCCCTGTATCCCCAACACCTGATTGCATAACCGGAAACGTTCGGGAGTTTCATAGGTGGGAATTCTTGTAGCTCTAGTTTTTCTTCCACGGATATTGGTTTGAGATTGGGATTTCTTACCGATTATTCGTTCTTGATCCGTACCTTGTTGATTTATTTCTCTACCTTAATTCTACGTGGCTTCTCAATTTATGGATATGTGACCATTTTAAGAGGAATGCATTCATTCATTTTGTTCGGATGTGAAGACGATATGTTGCAATTTTCATTCCATTGGATTCAGCTTCAATACTTATCTGTCAATGTGCTAATGGTGGTTAACCTCTTCAGGATGGCTCCTCCAACGCGCACGACTCCGAATCCTGATCCGCGACCACCTCCACCTCCTCCAGAGGCATGGCAAGCTGTGATGGCCGCAACCAATGCAAACACACAGTTGATCATGCAAATTCTTCAAGAGCGCAACCAAGGGAATCAAGGCAGCAATCAGAATCACTTTGCTACACTCAACCAGTTCCTTGCTAACGGGCCAAAGACTTTCAGCAATTGTGTTGAGGCAACCGATGCTGACGATTGGCTTGTGGATCTGTGCAAGCATTTCGAGTGCAGTAACGTCAGGCCTGAGGACTTTGTTAAGTTCGCTTCCTTCCAACTCAAAGATCAAGCTGCAGAATGGTTCTAGCAGTACAAGGACTCCAGAGGTGGACGTGTTATCACTTGGGATGATTTCCGTCGAGATTTCCGAGCTCATCATATTCCCCAAAGCATGGTTGAAAGCAAGCGTGAGGAATTCCGCAATCTGAAGCAAGGCTCTTTGTCTGTCTATGACTACAACAAGTTGTTTCAGAAGCTCGCCCGCTTTGCCAAGCAGGACGTGCCTGATGAGAAGAGCATGATATATCAGTTCAGGGGTGGTCTCAGAGAAGAAATCCAGCTAGCTCTTGTTCTCTTCGAGCCCTTGAGATATGATGAGTTCTACAACATGGCACTGAAGCAATAGGCTGCTCAGTTGAGGTGTGATGCTTCCAAGAAGCGAGTCAGAGATGTTACTCCCTCTTCCTCTACTCAAGTGGCCAAGTAGCAGAAGTATTGGCTTCCTCCTCCTCCATTCCGTCAGCCGTATCAGCAGAAGAGCAAAGGTGGCAGTGGTTCTTCCCACCCACCCAAACCTGGCTTTCAGAACAAGACTTTGTCTCAAGCTCCAAGATCAAGTGCTCCGTACCACCGTCCGCTTTCAGAGGTCACGTGCAACAAGTGCCAACAGAAGGGTCACTATGCCAACAACTGTTTCAATCAGAGGCATCTTCCTCCTCCTCCTCCTGTCAGATCGGCAAGTACAGCTGTGGTCAAGCATAACCCCAAGTCCGCCAAGGTCAACTTGATGAATGCAACTCATGCAGAGGACTCGTCAGATGTCATCATGGGTAACCTTCCTGTTAATGATATTCCTGCAAAAGTTCTTTTTGACACAGGTGCATTGCATTGTTTCATCTCGAGGCCATTTGTTTCTGAGCATGAGTTTCCTTTGCAAGATTTGCCTAGACAATTATCTGTTGTTTCTCCGGGTAAATTCATGAATGCAAGCGCTATTGCCCCAGATGTTTGTATCACATTGGGCGATTACAAGTTTATCTCTTCTCCAGTGGTTCTTGATAACTCGGATATTGATCTTATTCTCAGAATGGATTGGCTTTCTAAGCACAAGGCACATCTTGATTGTGCAGCCAGGCAGATTCAATTGACTCATTCGTCTGAGGATGTAATTGTCTTTGCCGCTCGTGATGATACTATCCGTCTGTTTTCTCTCAATGAGAAGGGTGAATTGGATGCCATCTCTCAAATTCCAGTCATTTGCGAATACCAAGACGTCTTTCCAGAAGAGCTTCCAGGAATGCCTCCGCACCGGCCAGTTGAATTCGTTATTGATCTTGAGCCTGGCACGGAACCTGTGTGCAAACGTTCTTACAAGCTCGGACCTGAAGAGTTGAAGGAGCTGAAGAAGCAACTCGATATTCAAGAGAAAATGGGTCTCATCCGGCCTAGTTCTTCTCCGTGGGGCTGTGGTGTTCTTTTTGTGAAGAAGAAGGATGGAACAGACCGACTTTGTGTTGAT
>NC_057803.1:184535403-184547934 GCF_018294505.1 Triticum aestivum | reverse complement strand
TCACCACCGCCGCCGCTGCCATAGCCGCGCCGCCCCTCACCCGTGCCGCCCCTCACCCGCGCCGCACCTGCGCCGCCCCTCACCCGCGCCACCGCCCTTGTGCATCGCCGCCGCCGCCCTAGCCGCCGCCGCCGGAGCCGTTCGCCCCGCCTCACCGGAGGTAGCCCCGCGCCTCTCTTTTTCTTCCCCGCAGTTTGGTTCTTTTAAAAGAAACCGTTCCGGTTTTCTTTTCCGATTTTTCTCTTCGATTCTTTGTTTCGGTTTCTTTTCCGGAACCCTAGATCGGTTTTCCGTTTTCTTTTTCGGTTTCTTTTCCGAAAACCCTAGATCGGTTTTCGTTCTTCTTTCGGACCGTTCGTCTCAACGAACGTGATCACTGATTATTCCCGGTTAACGACGCCCGTTCGTTTAACCGTTCGTCTCTTCCTTTTTGTCGGATTTATTCCGCGAACGCGATCTCAGATCCGATCTTCGTTCTAGTTTATCTTCTCGCCCGTTTATCGGAATCAGGTGATTCAAGCGCCTGGAGTTTCGTCTCGAAACCGCCGTTCCGTCTAATCAACTTGAACAAGCTTTTGCTACGGTAAAATTTGACCTAGTTTCAACTTGCTAGAACCGAGTTGTTTTCTTCCGCCGTTTGTTTTCCGTCGTTTGTTTGGTTCGTTCTTTCTTTGCAACCGGAGTTCTTAAGTTGAACTATCTGGTTCGTTCTCTTGTTCGAGTTTTACTTGTGCATTAGATGAGTACTTATTGTGTGGTTACTATTGCTTACTTACGATAGATTGACCGGAGTGAGACGAGTAGTTCTATCAAGAGATTTTGAGTGCGAATCATCTTCATCAACATTGCAGGCAAGTTCACACTTTGATCATACCTTTTCTACAACCCATGTTTTATTGCATTAGATCAATCCTCACACATTGCATGATTAGGATCTAATTAAATTGTGGGATGGGAAGTAGATGAGGTAGTACCTATTACCTGTATTATTATGATACCTTTGGGAGTTACTTCTACGTTTTCTTATTATGCCATGCTATGCTAGTAGACGTGGATTGGGTGAGTGATATCCATGACAGATGTGAGTTGATAATTTTAATGGTTTATCTAAGGTGGCAACTTAAACACACATCTGGGTGGATTGAGGCACCTGATGTCTATCAGGACTTGCCTATTTTTTTTGGACCGCCACCCAAGCTCAAAGGGATCATAAGATAATTCATGCTAGAAACTTCTGTGTGCAGCCACATGCTACTATGGGCTCTGGCATAGTTGACTAAGTTGTGCGAACTCTTACGGGGTGGACTAGCAGATGTAGGGATTATAGGTGGTACGGTCTACCCCACATGTATGGTGCTAGCGCTTCTGAAAGACTATGTCTCGGTCATCCGTTTCTCAAACACCATGAAGTGCGAGAAAACAAACGGAGGCGATCGAGTCATGTGGGGAAAAGTGCGCAAACCTCTGCAGAGTGTACAAACTAATCATGATTAGCCGTGTCCCCGGTTATGGACAACTTGAGTATCTAGTACTTGAATATCAAGTGAATCTCAACATGTTACTTCTAATTAATGTTGTTGGGTTTTAATTATTCTTAATTGGGATTGAGAATGCTGTCAACCATTCTCGATGTTTCACAACCGCCATGATAGTTAAATAAATTTATTCCTTTGCAGTAGGGAAAAATTGGCTTTACGCAAAAACCTGATAACCATAGAGCTTTTCCACCAGCCAAATATGCATGTAGTGATAGCCATTGTTCATCATTCTCTATGGTGTGAATTTGCCAGTACATTCAATGTACTGACCCTCTGTGGCTGCAATGTCTCATGTTGCAGGAGTATCTTACGACGAGTAAGTGATACGTTAGGGTTACGATTTCTACACTCAACTTTGCCGCTGGTGTTGATGGGAATCCACAACCTTGTTGCTTCCGCTATAAGGATTGAGGTAATAATACTTATGTTACTTTATACATGTGATTTACCTCTGTTATAAATCCTTCGAGTAGTGTGTGTGTCAGCATACTGATCCAGGGATGACATCTAAGCACAGAGACTTGATCCATTCGGGTCGGGTCGCTACATGCAAGCTTTCCAGTACGTCTCCAGCCCAAAGATCTTTCCAAACCAGAGCAGTTGTGCCCCAAACCACTCGAACCTGTGTGATGCCTCAGAAGATAGGGGTGAGCTTTAGGATGTCACGCCACTAGAATGAGCCAATAGGATTCATTGCATGAGAAACTGTGTTTGTATTATACGTGTCTCAAATAAGATGCACCCATGGGACGTCGAGCTTGTTGTAAAACTTGTGTAGGAATGTCATGAGCAGAGCATCATTTCACAACTTTATGTTGATAACACCCAAGCCACCATGCTTTTTGGGTTTGGAAACCATATCCCAGGCAGCAAGGGAGTTGCATTTGTCCCCCATGCTCCATCTTTTTGGTTCAAAGGCATCTTCTTCTAATTTTGTCGAGCATTTCAATCAGCTTGGAAGAGAACTTGAGCGTGCACATGGCATAAATGAGGAGAGATGTGACGGTAGCATTAGGCCAAGAAAGTTTACCACCATAGGACATCATTGCGATTGTAGAGGTGAGACGGTGTTCAGCACTGCACACGAGCGGCATAAGGTCCAGGATAGTCGGTTTGGTCGTGCCAAGAGGAAGCCTAAGGTAGGTAAACGACATTGAGCCAACTGAGCACCCAAAGAAGCTCACAAATGTCAGGGCAGTTTCATGCGATAGGTTGATTGGGATGAGCGTGGATTTGTGGAAATTGATTCGAAGGCCGATGGAGGATGCATAGTACACGATGATTTCTTTGATGATAGTAGCTTGATGAGGGCATGCAGGCATAGCCAAGATCATGTCGTTGGCATATTGGATTATGGGGTAGTCCATTTGGCCGACGCAAGGGAAGGGCAGCTGAGTTTTTCCTTGCCTAAACGTGTCGTCGATGGCTGCCTGGAGGAGATCAGCTGCAATCATGAAGATCAAGAGGGACAATAGGTCGCCCTGTCTCACACCAGTGCGGCAGTGGAATTGACGGCCGGGTACACCATTTAATAAAACCGACGATCTCCCGGTGGAGAAGATGCATCTGATCCAAGAAAGCCACTTGTCATTGAAGCCCAACTGTTTCATGATGTTCGACATAGGAGCGTGCTGAATTGTATCAAAGGCTTTGGCAAAATCAAGTTTCAGCAAGATAATTTCCTTCTTAGAGGCATGGCATTGGTGAATATATTGGAAGACCCAAGCAAGGCAATCTTGTATCGTTCTCCCCTTAATGGAACCATACTGGTTCTTGTGTATGATCTTTGGAATGACACGTTGTAGGTGGTTGGCAAGCAGCTTAGTGATCATTTTAAGACAACAATTGAGGAGGGTAATCGGGCGGTAGTCATTAACAGTTTCAGGTGAGTTAGATTTTGGGATTAAGGTTATCAAGCCATCATTTATGCTTGTGAGATCAAAGTCCCCTTGATGAAAAGCATCACAAAGATTATAAGTCTTGTTTGATGATAGGCCAGCATGCTTTGAGAAAAGCCCCACTAAAACCATCAGGGCCGGGTGCTCGATCTGCCAACATTTATTTATAACTGGATCAATCTCATCGTGGGTAAATGGTTCAGTTAGCTGGTATAAATCATCATGATGCTGCAAAATTCTAGGGAGGTCGAATTTCATTTCTGCTAGTCTCGAGGTACCTAGGCGATCAGTGTAAGTTTGGAATAGGAGCGCTTCTTTGCCTGTGTGAGTGTCAACAAGGGAGCCATTTTCCTTTCTGAAGCTTGCGATGTTGTTGCAACGGTATCTTTTAGTAGAAATAGCCTGAAAAAATTTGTATTTTCATCTCCGAACTTGATCCGTCTAATGGTGCAGTGTTTCTTCCAGTACTGGTTTTGATATTTAAGTAGGCACAACAAGTGTTTCTTGATGATATTCCGAATATTAATCTTCGGTATTGTCAGATTTCTGTTGTTTTCTAATTCATCAAGTTGTGCAAGGGTCTCATTGCAGTTGGCAATGGCTACTGAAAGACAGGAGAGGTTTTTGCTCCAAATCTTTAGTGCGTGACGAAGCACATTGAATTTACGACAAAGAATGGTCGCAGTGTTTGGGGCTCTAACTGGTCTGCTCCAAACCTCTTGGACAAGATCCATGAAGCCAGGGTGTAAAATACAAAATGGCTCAAAACGGAAAACCTTGCTACGAGGGATGCATGTTTGGATGGAAATAATGTAGGGCACATGATCAGAGACAGGCTTACCAAGAGGCTTGACCAGAGTATTGGGACAAACATTGGTCCAGTGCAGCAAAGTGAAGAACCAATCTAGCTGTTCAACGAGCGGGTCTTGTTGCATATTGCTCCATGTATATGATCGACCTTTTATAGGTAATTCAATAAGGCTTTGCTTACGGATAATGTCATTAAAAGTACACATGTAATTTGGACACCCCCTGGTTTCTTTCAATTGCCAGGCGCACGAATGTAATTAAAATCACCAACTAGAAGCCAATCTTGCGTGTTAGGTATATCCATATCATAGAGCCAATTGGTGAACGTAGCATGAGCATCACCTAAACAGGGACCGTACACATTAACTAGCGTCCAAGAATGAGAGGACAATGTGCTAGTAAAGTTAATGACCAGGGCAAAACCAGAGAAAACACCACATCACCAGTGAACATACAGCTTTTCCATATAGTAATTAAACACCTCGAGGCACCTTGAGATGGAACATAAGCAAATTGATCAAATTGTCTAGGGCAACATGATTTAATAAAGGATAACTCAAAAGAGGATCTCTTTGTCTCTTGAATGCAAACGACCGAACAACCTCCCATTCAAATGATTTAATAAAGGATAGTTCAGATGGCATTATTAACAGCTAACTGCTTATCGTCAGAGTTGATGCCATGGATGTTCCAATAGAGAACCTCCGAACTATGCAAAATGGGCATGATATGTAAGCGAACTAGGCCCTGGAAAGGTCATCCTCGCCAGGCAGATCATCAGTATTCAAAGTACCTGAGCGAGAGGCCGAAGCAGAAGTTGGTGCAGGAGCCGCATTGAGGAGTTCTTCAAAAAGTTCAGTAGCAGGGACAACACATTTGTTTATTCCTATCTCCTGAAGAACATGGATAGGTGTGGGAGGAACTTCCTCAGAAAGCGTCTCTTAGGCAGAGGAGGAGGAGCCAATCAATGCAACCAGCCGTGGTTTAACCCTAGGAATGGTAGGGAGGGTGTCATTCACTTGGTTGATCTTAAAGCCATTGTATTTGTTGGATCGGTTGCTCCGTCGAACTTCAGCAGTGAAAATGGGTGCAGGTGTATGGGCACGACATCCACGAGGCACGCCAAGGCCAGCAGGTTAAGAGATGGAGTTAACAGCAGCAAGGCCAAGCACGTCCTGGTTAATCCTAGGGTTGGAGTCACCTGAATGAGGCGGGTTGTTGTGTGCATCATCCAGAGGCAGAACATCAGATAGAGAAACATCTTCAGCTTGAGCAGTGTTAGAGGTTATTGGCTGCAGAAGCTGTGCAGACTGCTAAGTACTTTCATTAATTTCTTCCAGAACCACAGAAGCTAGAGATGGTGGCAGTTGAGAAAAAGTGATGTCGTTGCCACCAGAGGAAATCAAGACTGAAACCTCCAAGTTGGCAGAATGCATACCTTATCCAGTGCTCCAAGGTCCAATGGTGGAAATTGCTGGGCGCAGAGCATGGAAGATGAAGCTGTTCAATTGCTGCCTAGGAATCGGGTCGGACAGGAGGAGGTTGATCAGGTCTGAGCCTTGGGCAGAGAGGCCAAACTAAATGCCTTGGTTATGCAGACCGACAGAAACAGTGATTACATCTTGAGCTTCATACAGTGGTAGAATAGGAGCAGCGACAGGGTACAAAAGCAGAGCGTCTTCAGAAGGAGCAGAGATATCATCAGAAGAGGAGATGGTGTTGTTCCAAGACTGCATTGCATTATTAGAGATGTTATCCTCAGGAACAATACCATGCTGAAAAGTGAGGCCTTGAGCTGCCAACCAAGCTTGATAATTCACAAGATGTGGGGGGTGGCAGCGGAGGAGCAATTTGTCATTCCCCCCAACCAACATTGTTCTGAGGAGGCCCATAGCCCTGATTGACATTCCCAGCATTGGGCGCGCCATTCTGCACCAGCCCGTTGTGTACCTGTTGTTGATAGAGTTGTTCGGCGGTCAGCTCAAGTCCAACCTGCGGGTGAGGATTACTGTCAGGTGGCGGTTGTTCTTCACCGGGAGGGAGCACTTCATGCAGCAGGCCATTCCAGTCATTGCTCCGCGGGATGGTGATCTGGACAGTCCAGTAGTCACGCGCACCACCCAATTGCCAGACGACGAAGCTCTTTGAGATCATACGGAGACGCAAGATACGGGCTTTGATCAGCATGTACCTCATGTCCTGCCTTGGGTTGTACCAACTGACAAGAGAGCCGTATCCACCCAGGGCTTTTTGATGTAATAGTCAGTCTGGTAGTCGTAAGGAAACCTGAAGAACATCAGCCATACCTCAGGGCCAAAAGAAGTAGTGTGGCGATTGAGGGCTTTGTTGTGTGGCACAAAAGTAATCAAGAGATCTTCTTCTTCAAGCTCGAGTGGGGTAGCAACCGCAGTGTCTCGCATGAAAGAGTCCACGAATCCAAATATGCCAATGCCAAAAGGGTGGTCGCTGGATTCGGTGGTAAAGAGCTGAGATTCATGAAGCAAACCTTGAACCATGTTGCAAATGGCCGCGCGGCCATGCAGGGGGGACGTAGGCACTGGCTTCAGCGACGTCGAGGAAATCGTGATTGAGTGGCAGGATGGGTCCAACGACCATGCCGCTACGCATGAGACGTCCTGTCGGGCCGGGCTCAACGGTGAAGCCCGGCAGGAGGAAAGGCACCGGGTTGAGCGGGTAGTTCGCCATGGATAGTGGAGCGGCGGAGGGCAGTGATGGTGGTGGCTGGTGAAGTGACGCAACTGGGCAGGGCTGCAGTGTGGTAGAAACCGAGGCGAAAGGCGTACCGTGAGGTGTAAAGAGGGAAGACTGAGAAGTCTTTGGCCTCCACTGCCACTTCTCGTTAAAACGATGTTTGCGGCAGGATTGCTCCACGTGGCCATAGAACCCGCACATAGGGCATCGGACGGTAGGCTTGCATTTGTGATGTTTTTGCATATTAACAGAAGGATCAATTTGTTCGGCCGGAGGATACTTGTTACCAATTGTGGGTTGCATAATATGGTGAGATTGGGACTTAGCAAATAAGGGGCAATCAACGGCCTTATGACCAGGCGAGGAGTAGTTAATACAAATCAGTCTGGCTTGGCAAGAAACCTTGTGGTGTCCCCATTGTAGGCCACGAGAGCATAAAACCACCCAATTAGAGGACAAATCCAAAATTTCAGCTTCAAAATAGTGGGCCTGTGCCAGATCAGCTTTATGAAGGCCGAGAGAGTGGCGGGCCAAGAAACATGCGAGTGGGTATATTTGAACGCAGACTTCAGGAAACATTGAGGCAGCAAGGGATACAGGGCAGATAGAGGGCATTTAAAAGTACCCAATTTAATGTAATTACCCTGCTGCAATTCCTCAGATTGAGCCTGATTCAAAAAGTGCGCAATTAATGCGGCACGATCATTGCTGGCGGTAACCGAGCTAGCTGCTCGACGAGATGAATTAGCCAAAGAACTATCCATGTAACCATGATCCACAGAAACATCATGAGAAGGCATTTTATCATGTTGAATTTGTTCCAAAATGGAGGTGGATGGTTCAGCTGCATTCTGGTTAGAAAACCGCATGGACGAAATCAGAATCAAGCCAAACTTACACAACACTTTCTCAGAACATGAGCTTAAGGTGGAATCCGAGTGTAAGAACTTGAGAGAAGATTTAACAGCCATAGTGCATCTACATGATATATCATTTAGTTCTTCATCAGCATGCCAACAAGAATCATCAATCAGAGCTTTGGCAAAATGTCCATTGTAAAGATGGAAGTGACAAAGAAAATCTGGCCAGACACGATCCCTCAAACGGTGGATGAAATGTCCCACTTTGTTATTGGCAACCGAGAACCGAAAAGAACGAGAATTGATTTGATGCACTTTTAAACCAGATCTAATACCCCCAATGCAGCATTGGAGAGCAATACCAACCGAATCCATGGATAGAGTGAAAGAAGGCGAGGAGAAAGAGACCACCAAAAAGAATTCCTTGGAGTCTCGATATGGAGAGAAATGGATTGTGGAACCAAACCTTCGTCTCACATGATCGGCCAAGGCAAGGCCAAGTGCAAAATCCTAATGCAATAGGCCTTCCATGATGAACTACCCTAGGAATTGCCATGGAGCTTGGTGGGTGGTGGGAGAGGAGAGGTGGGAGAGAGCCATGATGGCTTGATTGTTGAGGTTTTCATGGATGATTTCTCCGTATATGGAACTTCTTTTGATGATTGCTTAAGCAACCTTGATTGAGTTTTGTAGAGATGTGTAGAAACTAATCTTGTCTTGAATTGGGAGAAGTGCCACTTTATGGTTAATGAAGGTATTGTCTTGGGGCATAAAATTTCTGAAAGAGGTATTGAAGTTGATAAAGCTAAAGTTAATGCTATTGAAAAGATGTCGTGTCCTAAGTACATTAAAGGTATAAGAAGTTTCCTTGGTCATGCCGGTTTTTATAGGAGGTTCATTAAAGACTTCTCAAAAATTTCTAGGCCTCTGACTAATCTCTTACAAAAAGATGTTCCTTTTGTCTTTGATGATGATTATGTACAAGCATTTGAAATACTTAAGAAGGCCTTGATTTCTACACCTATTGTTCAGCCACTTGATTGGAATTTACCCTTTGAAATTATGTGTGATGCTAGTGATTATGTTGTAGGTGTTGTTCTATGACAAAGAGTTGATAATAAATTAAATGTTATCCAATATGCTAGTAAAACTCTAGACAGTGCCCAGAGAAATTATGCTACTACCGGAAAAGAATTTTAGTAGTTCTATTTGCTTGTGATAAGTTTAGACCTTATATTGTTGATTCTAAAGTAACTGTTCACACTGATCATGCTGCTATTAAATACCTTATGGAAAATAAAGATGCTAAACCTAGACTTATTAGATGGGTTCTCTTGCTACAAGAATTTGATTTGCATATTATTGATAGGAAGGGAGCTGAGAACCACGTTGCAGACAACTTGTCTAGGTTAGAAAATGTTCTTGATGACCCACTCCCTATTGATGATAGCTTTCCCGATGAACAATTAGCTGTCATAAATGCTTCTCATACTGCTCCATGGTATGTTGATTATGCTAATTACATTGTTGCTAAATTTATACCACCTAATTTCACATACCAGCAAAAGAAAAAGGTTTTCTATGATTTAAGACATTACTTCTGGGTTGACCCACACCTTTATAAAGAAGGAGTAGATGGTGTTATTAGATGTTGTGTACCTGAGCATGAACAAGAACATATCCTACGCAAGTGTCACTCCGAGGCTTATGGAGGACACCACGCTAGAGATAGAACTGCACATAAGGTATTGCAATCCGGTTTTTATTGGCCTACTCTTTTCAAAGATGCCCATAAGTTTGTCTTGTCTTGTGATGAATGTCAAAGAATTGGTAATATTAGTAGACGTCAAGAAATGCCTATGAACTATTCACTTGTTATTGAACCATTTGATGTTTGGGGCTTTGATTATATGGGACCGTTTCCTTCCTCTAATGGGTATACACATATTTTAGTTGACGTTGATTATGTTACTAAGTGGGTAGCTATTCCAACTAGTAGTGCTGATCATAACACCTCTATTAAGATGCTTAAAGAAGTTATTTCTCCGAGGTTTGGAGTCCCTAGATACTTAATGACTGATGGTGGTTCACATTTTATTCATGGTGCTTTCTGTAAAATGCTTGATAAGTATGATGTTAATCATAGAATTGCATCTCCATACCACCCACAGTCTATTGGTCAAGTAGAACTGAGTAATAGAGAGATTAAATTAATTTTGCAAAAGACTGTTAATAGATCTAGAAAGAATTGGTCCAAGAAACTTGATCATGCATTACGGGCCTATAGAACTGCATATAAAAATCCTATGGGTATGTCTTCGTATAAAATGGTTTATGGAAAAGCATGTCACTCACCTCTCGAACTAGAACATAAGGCATATTGGGCCATTAAAGAGCTCAATTATAATTTCAAACTTGCCGGTGAGAAGATACTATTTGACATTAGCTCACTTGATGAGTGGGGAACCTAGGCCTATGAGAATGTCAAACTGTTTAAACAAAAAGTTAAAAGATGGCATGACAAAAGGATACAAAAGTGTGAGTTTAATGTAGGTGTTTATGTTCTGTTATACAACTCTCGTTTAAGATTTTTTGTAGGAAAACTCCTCTCTAAATGGGAAGGTCCTTACGTTATTGTGGAGGTCTATCGTTTCGGTGCCATAAAAATCAACAACTTCAAAGGCACAAATCCGAAGGTGGTGAACAGTCAAAGAATCAAACATTATATCTTAGGTAATCCCATAAATGTTGAATCCAATGTTATTGATACCGTAACCCCGGAGGAATACATAAGGGACACTTTCCAGAACATTTCAGACTCCCAAAAGGAATAGGTTTGTGGTACGGTAAGTAAACCGACTCCAAAACAATTCTAATATTAGTTTTTCTCTATTTTGTAATATTTTTTAAAAATAGGAAAATAAGAAGTAGTCCGAAAGGGAAACGAGGCATCCACGAGGGTGGAGGGCGCGCCCTACCCCCTAGGCATGCCCCCTGCCTTGTGGGAACCTCGTGTGCCCTCCGGACTCCGTTTTCTTGCACGATACTTCTTTTGGTCGGTAAAAATTCATTATATAATCTCCCGAAGGTTTTGACCATGGTACGATCAATCCTCTGCTTTTGTTTTTCTGACCACGGTACCACTAGATCACCATGATGTCTTCAAGTGCCCCCAAGGACAAATTTTTCGAGAAGGTCATCAACCCTACCTCGCGGAGGTGCTGCAACACCCTCAAACCATTGAGATGCGTGAGGGGGTGCTGCACATCCACGATGTTGAGGGACCAAGGAGGACCGGAAGCGTGGAGACAAGACTTGAAGCAATGGAGCAACAAGTTTTCAAGTGCCAGGGGATGGTGGAACGCGGACTCAACGCCAACCACATGATGATCGCAGAGTTCACCAAAAACCACAATCTGGATGCCAAGAACATTGGGGAGACCATCTTCAAGCTTTACGAGAAAATCGAGCACCTCCAAGCCCAGATCTATGACCCGCAAAACCAAAACTGTGAGTATGAATATAGATTCAAGAGGATGAATTTGGCTGCGGATTTGAGGATCCCGGAGACTCGATCATCCTTCTATGATGGTGAGCCTATGCCTTGGAAGATGGACGACAAGCCTATATCATCAACGACTCCGTCATCACCACCTCCTAAGAAAGAGACATAAATACATGGGTATGGGCACTCCCCTTGGCAACTGCCATGCTTGGGCAAGGTGCCTCGGTATCGTATCACCATCACACTTCTATCTTTACCGTTTTCTTAGTTCGATCCTTTTGGTTATATCTTGATCTAGTAGAATAAAGTTTAGTATGATCTAGCTTTGAGTTTTTGTGTTGATCTTTATCTATGTAATCGAGTCCGTGAGCTATATATAATAAAGATTAGTCTTGAGTCGAGGGCTTGGTTATCTTGCTATGATCTTGAGGGAATAAAAAAAGGAAGGAATAAAATGGAATAAAGAGATCATATTGATCTTATGGAGAGTAATGACTTCACATATAAAGAGTATGATGAATAAAAGTTGTTGAGAGCTGACAAACATAGTTTTGGTCATCGTTGCAATTAATAGGAAGTAATAAAGAAAGAGAGGTTTTCACATATAAATATACTATCTTGGACATCTTTTATGATTGTGAGAACTCATTAAAATATGACATGCTGAAAAGTTGATGTTGGACAAGGAAGACAATGTAATGGGTTATGTTTTCTTATATCTGAAATAAATTATATTGTCACGGATCATCCAACATGTTGAGCTTGCCTTTCCCCCTCATGCTAGCCAAATTCTTTGCACCAAGTAGAGATACTACTTGTTCTTCCAAATATCCTTAAACCCAGTTTTGCCATGAGAGTCCACCATATCTACCTATGGTTTGAGTAAGATCCTTCAAGTAAGTTGTCATTGTTACAAGCAATAAAAAATGCTCTCTAAATATGTATGATCTATTAGTGTGGATAAAATAAGCTTTACACGAGCTTGTGATATGGAAGTAATAAAAGCGATGGACTGCATAATAAAGGTCCTTATCACAAGTGGCAATATAAAGTGACGTTCTTTTGCATTAAGATTTTGTGCATCCAACCATAAAATCACATGACAACCTCTGCTTCCCTCTGCGAAGGGCCTATTATTTATTTTTGTCTTACACCTTATACAAAAGTCATGGTGATCTTCACCTTTCCTTTTTTACACTTTATCCTTT
>NC_057803.1:184534196-184535087 GCF_018294505.1 Triticum aestivum | reverse complement strand
TGTTGATGTTACCCTTGAGGTAAAAGGTTGGGAGGCAAAACTATAAGACCCTATCTTTCTCTGTGTCAGGTAAAAACTTCATACCCATAAGTATTGTGTGAGTGTTAGCAATTGTGAAAGACTAAATGATAGTTGAGTATGTGGACTTGCTGAAAAGCTCTTATATTGACTCTTTTCAATGTTATGATAAATTGCAATTGCTTCAATGAATGAGATTATAGTTTGCTAGTTTTTCAATGAAGTTTGTGATTCATACTTTACATTGTGAATAGATTGTTACTTCAGCATAAGAAATCATATGACAATATATATATATATGTTGCTATTCTAAGAATGATCATGATGCCCTCATGTCCGTATTTTATTTTACCGACACCTCTATCTCTAAACATGTGGACATATTGTCACATCCTAGTTAGCCATGCATTAGAGTGTTGCATCATGTTTACTCTTTCATCAGAAACCTGAAATGGGGATGACAGAACCCCCAGTCCCCTCTGAAACCAATTAGGGTTTACTAAAAACTTTTTCAATGAACCTGAAATGCCCTTCTAAAATGCCCATCATTTTTTGTCTTGGTTCAGAACCTCTGCCAAAAGTGATGCACATTTTCCTAGGCCATCTTAGGGTTTTTGAATTAAATCATAAATATTTGAATTTGGGCATTTAAAATTATATAAAATATTTAAATGCTCAAATATCTCCAAACTAAAATGTTTCATGTTGGAAATAATCCAACTATGGACCAGGAGTAGTTTGGTGATTTTAGGAGTTGCCTAAGTATTTTATTTAATTCAACAAAGTTGCAGAAGTATTAAAAAAACAGAAACGGAAAGAAATGGAAAAACTTACCTGACGCCTGCTTCCGGCCCACCTGCCGGCCCAGCCCAG